>NC_056733.1:706148517-706448517 GCF_019279795.1 Protopterus annectens | reverse complement strand
TACCATAAATGTAGATGTTCGAGGATTCCTTGCTGCAGTCCAACCTCCCTCCTTCCCTCTGTGTTTCAGGGTGGTTGTGTAGGTGAGTTTACATGCTTATATTTTTTGTATATATTACTGTATATATTGTACATGTTTTTTGGTGCAGGTTGTTTTTTGGGACTTGTCTTTTTGGGTCTTCTGACATCTGGGGCAAGAAAAGACTGAGGAAATGACGTCGGTCATGCGCATTAGTACCCTGACGTACTGACGTCAGTCTAAGGCGCCATGACCGACGTCAGCCTTATACTCTGGTATTCGGGCCGACTGGGACGCGGACTATACCCCAATTGTCAGGACTGCAGCAAGGGAATCCTCGAACATCTACATTTATGGTAGGTACAAAACTGTACTTTTTGCGTACATTATGCCGTCGGATCCTCTGACTTCTCAAATTGTTAAGAAACGCAAAGAAAAAGACCGACACTCGTGGTCCGTGGTTTTGGCCGAAACCACGGTTAAGCAAACCGCGAGTGTCTCGGTTTCGGCCGAAACCGAGCAAACGGGTCAATCTTCAGCCGAATCCATGACTACTACCGAGGCCCCTGCTACCCTCGTTGAATCGGCCTCTGAAGTTTTGCCTACTAATGTGGTTTCTCTAGAATTTTCGGACACCATCCCTTTGGATGTCTCTACCCCAGCACGTGGTGCTGCTAGGCCTCCTGCAGCCATGTCTATAAAGGCCTTTGCCAGGGCTAAAGCAGCCAAAACTGCTAAGTCTGTGCCTGTTAAGCCCCCTCTCTCAGGCCCAGTTCCAGTTCCCAAATGCTTACTCTGGCAGAGGATCTCATCTCTTTAATAAGGGGATCCCAATCTCACCCAGACAGGGCCTCTCAACCTCCAGAAAAGAGACCTAGAGCAGAGCCCCCTGAGCCAGTGTCCTCAGATGACTCTTCTGATGATTCAGACAATACAGACCATCCAGAGGCTCCTTTTTCTACTTATGAAGATTCCGATGCTGAGGAATCTATACCTTCTGCCTCTCCACCAGAGGAATTTTCCTTTGGGGAAACCTTACATGCCATGAGAGAGTAATTCCAATGGCAGGGACAAGATTTCTCAGATTCAAGAAAAAGGCTTAGGACCTTTCTACACTTACCGCAACATAGGCCCTTAGCTATACCTCCAGTTCTTCCTGTTGTGGATGATGCATTTAATGATGCTTGCACTGCTCCTGATACTTTACCTCCAGCCCCTGCCAAGCCCGATAGGTTTTACAGGGTACTGGACACTCATCACCACTTATACAAGGCTCCTCTTGCAGATCCTGAGACTATCTCCTAGGGGCCTAAGGCAGTAGCTTCGACCTCAGCGAAAAACCCTCTCCCTTCTGAAAGGGAATCCAGGTCCTTAGAGAGATGGGGTAAAAAAGTATACACCTCTGCTACTCTCTCAGCTAGAGCTTTGAACTGTCAGTTTCATATGATCTAATACCAAGAGTTTATGCTTGATCAGTTAACTAAGAAACTGTCCTCTGATTCCTTAGATAAGAAATATGTTTTAGAAATGGTGAATAACATTCAGCAGGTTAGTAACCATTCTTTAAAATGTGGCTATGATGCACTGGAGGCTTCATTTAGATCAGCCATGACTGGCACAGTTGTAAGAAGGCATGCATGGTTGAAAGAACAGGTCTTGCCGGATCATGTTAAAACAAAGCTATTAGATGCTCCTATGGATAAGGTCAGTCTATTTGGTCCTCCTGCCCAACAAGTAATGAAGAAAATGGAAGAGAAGGCAAAATCTGTACAAACAGTTAAAGATTTCTTACAGGTTCAGCCCCCAAGGTTTAGCAGGAACTGGCCTTTCAAAAATTGGTCCTTTCCAGACTCCTCTAAATCTCGGAGAGGCAGGAATAGACGTTCCAGAGGCAGAAATCAATCCAGAGGAGGTGCCTACAGAGGACGCCAGTGGCAAGGCAATAACCAACGAGGCACAGACACAACCACTGCCATTGCAACAGGACAATCACAGTGACTTGGCTCTGACACCGCCTACCAGGGAACAAATAGCAGCACCCTTAGGCGGAAAGTTAGCCTTATTTTCAAAAAATTGGCACTATATCACAAGAGACAAGTGGATTTTGCAAACTATAGACCAAGGCTACAGTTTCATTTCCACACCTTACCAGTAAAAAGAGGAATGCCAAACCTACCACCAAATCAAAAGACAGAAGCTCTAAAACAAATAGCTCAATTAACAAAGATGAGAGCTGTGGAAAGGGTACCACCTACAGAACAGGGCAAAGGATTTTACTCCAGACTCTTCCTAGTACCAAGAAAAGAGAAAAGTTGGAGACCTATTCTCGACCTGTCCGCTTTAAACACATTCATCATTGTTCCAAAATTCAAAATGCTGACCCTACAGCAACTTCTTCCCATGCTGGGCAAGGAGTGTTGGCTGGTAACTCTAGATCTCAAGGAGGCATACCTGCACGTCCCCATACGACAAAATTGCAGAAGATACCTCAGATTTCTTGCAGGATCAGAGCATTATCAATTCTCAGCATTGCCCTTTGGCTTATCTACTGCCCAGAGTGTTCACGAAATGCCTGGCATCAGTAATCGCTCATTGCAGGCTACAGGGAATCCAAATTTACCCATACCTGGACGACTGCCTGATACAAGCGGACAACAAAAGCAAGCTGACACAAGACTTACAAAGAGTCATTTGCTTACTACAAGCCCTGGGATACACAGTCAATTTAAAAAGTCAAGACTGATACCATCCCAAACAAGAACATTCTTGGGTGCAGAATTGGACACAGTAAAACAGATGGCATTCCTAACTGCAGAAAAACAAGAACAACTTCCTCTTTACTTCTTGGCATTAACAAAGCAGAACAAACTAACAGCAAGGAAAGTACTGCAGGCCTTGGGCTTCATGGCATCCTGCATAATCCTGGTCCCCCATGCCAGACTGCATATGAGAAAGCTACAGTGGTACCTAAAGAATTTATGGTCTCAACACAGGCACAGCTTAGAAACCGAAATACCACTAATCCCATGCCTGAAACAAGAGCTCCTATGGTGGGCTCAAGCATGCCAGTCAAACCCAGGTTTGTCCTTCCACAACATGCAAACAAGCCAAACCATCACAACGGATGCCTCAGACCTAGGTTGGGGGGCCCACATGCTGGACAAATGCATTCAAGGCTTATGGACTCCAGATCAGCTGCACCTGCATATAAATCAAAAAGAAATGCTGGCAGTAAAACTAGCAATCCAGAATTTCAGACCATTCCTCAAAGAAGGCCAATTGATGATAAGGACAGACAACACCACAGTCATGTGGTACATCAACAAACAGGGAGGCACTCATTCATACCCCCTATGTCGAATGGCGCTGGACCTATGGAATATGGCTCTGAGCTACAACATTCAGTTACAGGCAATATTTGTACCAGGAAAAGAAAACATCCTAGCAGACATGTTAAGCAGAACTACTTTGGATGCTCACGAATGGATGCTACACCCGGACATCTTCAAGGCCATCACAAAGAAATGGGGAATGCCACAAATAGACCTATTCGCATCCCCACTCAATCACCAGCTCAAGAAATTCTGCACAAGGACATACCACCCACTTGCTTGGAAGGTGGACTCTCTGTCCTTCAGTTGGAAAGGCCTGACGGCATATGCATTTCCACCTCTTCCTTTGATGCACAAGGTACTACTGAAAATCAAAGAGGAACGTCCAAGGATAATTCTGATAGCTCCAAATTGGCCAAGACAACATTGGTATCCATTGCTGAGGAGCATGTCTCGGGGGGAAACGTGGACACTACCCCTGATTCCTTTGATGTTAACTCAGAGCGACTACAACATCCTGCATCCAAACCTGAAAACTCTGCAACTGACTGCCTGGAACATTACATAAGAGCAACTAACCCAGATTTATCCCAAAGGGTTAAAGACATTATCCTTGAGGCCCGCAGACCTTCAACAAGAAGGAACTATGCAGGAAAATGGAAAAGGTTTGTCATTTGGAGTACTGAAAGAGGAAAGATGTGTCAAAGATAGATATTTCCAACATCCTGGAGTATTTGGCAGAGCTTCTCCATACAGGCCTGTCCTATTCCTCCATCAAGATACATGCATCAGCTATTTCTGCAGAATACAGCTTAGCTCCCCTGTCTTCTCACATCCTCCACTCAGGGAGTTTGTCAGAGGAATGCAAAATGTAAAACCTCCTAGGAAACCACCATTACCAGCATGGGACTTGAACTTTGTGCTAGAAAAATTGACACTCCCTCCATTCGAACCAGCAGCAACAGCAGATCTTCAACACCTATCCTGGAAAACTGCTTTCCTACTGGCAATTACTTCAGCAAGAAGGGTTTCGGAACTACAGGCCTTAATGGCAGTACAACCCTTCCTAATCTTCCATCAAGATAGAGTGTCCATGAGAACTAATCCTACACTTATGCCTAAGGTGGTATCCAGAGTATCTCTAAACCAGGCAATCCACCTACCTACCTTCTTCCCCAATCCACAGAACAGGGGGGAAAGACTGCTGCATACCTTGGATGTACATAGACAGTTGCGCTACTACCTGGACAGAACCAAGGGCAATAGAAAAACTGACCAGCTCCTAGTAGCTTATGCAACAGGAAGGGAAGGAAAAGCAATTTCCAAACGGACAATCTCCAAGTGGATAAGAAATTGCATAAGATTCTGTTACTCCTACCATGGAAAGCAAATTCCACAGAACATAAGGCCTCATTCTACAAGGGCTACAGCCACTACCACAGCTTTCTTACGAGGAGTGGCTACCAAGGACATTATTGAGGCTGCTACTTGGACCTCCGTGCATACATTTGCCAAGCATTATAACTTACCTCTATACTTTAGATCCCGAGCAGGGTTTGCCACTGCTGTTTTGCAAGCGATCCTAACTACACCATAATTCTTCTTCCTCCTCCCCTAGTTTGGCTATGGTATTCTACCCATTTGTAAGGACTGCAGATGCATCCTTGAAGGACATAGTACAGTTTTGTACCTACCATAAATGTAGATGTCCGAACAGGATAGCATCTGCAGTCAGGATTACCCACCCTCCTTCCCCTCTGTGGTACTCCTAGGGTATTTACCCACCTAATAGCTAGCTGGGGGGGGATCTCTTATGGTGTATTTGTTTGTATATATGTACATACATGCTTATTTTTGTGTTTGCCTTCTACTTTTTGGAAACATTGGCATTTACCCAAAAATTTAGCTTTCCAAGAGGGCAACTGGCATCTGGGGCAAGAAACACTGAGGAAAATGGCGTCGGCTGATGCCTTTATACCCGAAGACCAGCAGAGATGACATCGGGTGAAGTGCGACACCAGCCGAGGCCAGACCCAGACTTTGGAATCCGGCCGACCGAAGGGCTGCCTGACGACAGGACAACCCATTTGTAAGGACTGCAGATGCTATCCTGTTCGGACATATACATTTATGGTAGGTACAAAACTGTACTTTCTGCTGGCTTTGACAGGCTCTCCTATTGAACCAGCAGCCGCAGATGATTTAAAATATCTATCATGGAAAACTGTTTTTGGTGGCAGTTACTTCTGCATGAAGAGTGTCAGAATTTCAAGCCCTTTCATGTAAAGCCTGTTATCTGGTTTTCCACAATAATAGAATGACGTTGAGAACAAACTTATCCGTTCCCCATAAGGTGACTTCTGAATCATCACTCAGCCAGTCTGTCAACCTTCCTGTATTCTTTCCCAGTTGTGCCAGTTAAAGTATGTACAAGCATCAACTTAGGTTTTACTTGCATTTTACTGAGAGTGTCAGACTGACAGGTGCAAGATTCTGGAAAGAAAAAGATGGCATATGAAATACTTTGTTGTAAACATTGCACATCATTTTTCAATCCGTTCTTCAGAATGAAATGAAAAATTAAAATCCTTGAAATAATCTAGCAAATTCACTTAAGTAAAACAACATCCACAAGTATGAAACATTCTTCTGAATTTCATGCATTTTATTAGGTTATGAACAGTATAGCTTCTGAAATAGTCTTGGAAAAATATAAATGCATGCCAAGACAAGCATCTGAAATAACCATGTTTTCAAAAAAAAATTAATAAAATTCCGCCTTCCTAAAACTATAGTTTTGCTTCAGTGGTACCATAATCATTGAGAATAGTACTTAATGTGATACATTACATATACACAAAAATATTAAGGAATATATTAACTAAAGCAGTAAAACCTTTTATACTTAGCTTTACTGTTAGTAATAAAAAGGCAGACAAATGTTTAAAAGGTTGTGTTCAGATGGATTCAGCAAATAATTGCTATTGTAAGCCTTGATAAAGGCAGGGCTTTTGACTCTCTCTATGTTGGAATGTGTTTGAAGCATTACATACAAAAAGTATCTTAGCTAGGATGGAGCGAAGGGAATAACCACCCTGGTGGCAAAGGTAGGGGGCACAGCCAGCTCTTTAGTACATTATTGGCATTCAGAAATGAAATACTGGAATTGCTTTTGCCATCAGGTCAGACTCATTTTATCACACTGTGTGGTTTAACTGATTTAGGCACCCCCCTTGTAATATGGAATGTAAGCTAGAAAACCAAATTGGGGAATGGTTTGGGGTGCCAGAATAGGTTTCTACAGCTGTGCATGGATTCAAGTTACTTTCATATTTTTAAATGTAGGACAGATTCTCCGGTGTACATTAAAATAGGAACTTGCCTTTCAAAAGCAATGTAATTAACCAAAGGAAAAGGTAAGCCTGTCCTGCTCCTGTTTTGTTTGAACTGGCCAAAATTATTGCAAATGTATTAAGATCTTGCAGGGAAATAAAAGGTATTAATTTATTGTGTAATTATTTACTTAATCCATGTCTTGGTTGTGAAGCTGAAGCTTCTTTTTTTTAAGAATTTCTCTTTTTCGGTAAAAAACACAAATTCAACTACAAAATAAAACAATACAGAGAACCGATATGCAGCAGCATACATATGTAAGATTCTACATTTATATTGCATGAAAGTACATTTTTAACGGAAAAGAAACTGAATTGTTAGTACATATACAGGTATATAGTATAGACTATAGCAGCAAAACTATTTCCAGTTATTTACAATATAGTGTCACCATTTACATGTATATTCAACTTCTGTTATGGTGATTAGGAAAAAGATTCTAACAACTTAATTGTGCTTGATTTAATTACAATTTATTTATATTTTTAAGATTTTGGTGTTAACTAGATTCACATTTATACTTTCTGGTTTTGAAACGCGTCATTCATAACTTATTTAGTATGTTTTTTAAAAGGAGGTTCCAGTACTTTTGTAGATAGGAAAGATTATTTTTTGCAACTAGTTTATGCAAAGATAAATATTTTACTGCCATATTTTTGAAGCCGCTCCAAGATAATTTTGTTTGGTCAAACCAGTTTTAGGTTATATATAGCTCGACTAAGGCAAAAGCAATAATCATTACATGTTTGATCAATTTCTATAGATTTTGTGGAGCTATGTGAATAATAGCAAATTCCCATGAGTGTGTTGATTTTTCATAACCCATTTTTTCTAACTTCCCTTTTAATGAACGCCATAGTTTGAGTACATTTGCAGCTCCAGAATAAATGTAGTGGGTCTGCAGTTGTTGCCGGGCAGTATGGTGATGAGCTTGAATAATGCTCTTAATTTCAAAGGAGTAAGATACATATTGTTTATCATAACTTAAGTATAAATAAAGTTTTTCAAAGGAGTTAGTTTTATTGTTTTTTTTTTCTGTTGCTTACAATTTTTGTTCCATAGTAATGTTTTTGCTTTCGTTATCAGAATCATTTAAGTTTAATATAGGAGACTGGTATTAGAGGAAATTTGGTTGTAAACATTAGACAGCATTTTACTTTTAGATAACAGACCCTTAAAGATTCAGTCTGTCATGGCAGTATTTGGTTCATTTTTGTTTATCTTTTGTGATATTCAATTGATAGTCTTTAACTTGTATTAGTATGATGACACTTTTTTAATAACTTCATTATTATCCTAACATTCTCAATAGAATGATCCCTTAACTTATCGAAATCCCATACTGTAGAGTTTATTAAGGGACAAGAGTTTAAATGTATTATATTATTGTTTATTCTAAGATTTGGGATTAAATGTAATGGTTGCAGTAGTATGAGGGTATGTTCTAGATTTAGGGATTTTTATCAACTTTTGAAATATATTAACTTTGTCTTTAATCAGCTTATGTATTCTGATTTTTTTTAAATAATTTCTTGGTTGATAAAAGAGTGCGACTTTGGATTGATGATTTGAGTTCTAATGTAATCAAACCATAATTTCACCCACATTGAGGACCACTCACTTTCATTTTGGTTGAAATAAGCTATCTTGGTGATTTTACTGGCACAACAAATTTCATAGTATAATTTAAAATCCTGTAGGTCAACTCCACATTTTCCTTTAGGTCGGAGTAGTTATAGCTGATTCTAACTGATTTCAGGAACCAGATAAATTTAAATAATTCGGCATGAGTTTTATGGAAAAATTTGTTTGGAATAGTTAGTTTGGTTACATTGAAGTATTACAAGATTCTAGGAAGAAATTCATTTTAATAATAGGAGCTGGAACTTATCTTTGTATTCCCTCCCTGCAGTGTAGACAAAACTAATCCTGGTTGGGGAGATGGGCCATCACAGGTGAGTCGCATACTGCAGTCAACTTTTAGGAAACATGAACAATTGTAAGTTCACTTGCAGCATATCGTTAGGATTTGGGAGAAAATCCAAACACTAACAAAGAAACATGCATATATAAAGAGGACTCAAGTCACACCAGCCAACCAGTCAAACTGGAAAACCAAACACTGTGCTGTGACTGCAGTGTTATTCTGTGCTGCCCATAAATGGCTGCATGATTGTTTTTATTATCATTTATTAATCCTTTGACCATTCTCATGAGAATTTGATGTATGAACTATATCATTTATCATAATCCTCTTCTTTCGGCTGTTCCCGTTAGGGGTTGCCACAGCTGATCATCTGTTTCCATTTCTTCCTGTCCTCTGCATCTTGCTCTGTCACACAAACCACCTGCATGTCCTCTCTCACCACATCCATAAACCTTATCTTAGGCCTTCCTCTTTTCCTGTTACCTGGTAGCTTCATCCTTGGCATATTTTTCCCAATGTACTCTGCATCCCTCCTCAGCACATGTCCAAACCAACATAATCCTGCCTCTCTGACTTTGTCTTCAAACCGTCCAACCTGGGCTGACCCTCTAATATACTTATTCCTAATCCTGTCCACCCTCGTCACACCCAGCGTAAATCTCAACATCTTTAACTCTGCCACATCCAGCTCTAACTCCTGCCTTTTTGTCAATGCCACTGTCTCCAACCCATATAACACAGCTGGTCTCACTACCCTCTTGTAGACCTTCCCTTTCACTCTTAACTGATACTAGTCTGTCACAAAGTATATCATTTATAATTTTATAAATGCATCCATTACTAAATGTAATATGTAATGAACACAAGGGTAATTGATACTTAAACGTGAAATGAAGTCCAAGTATCAGATAACTGGAATTATAAAAAAACTGTTGAATAATTTTAAATATTAATGCAAACGTTGTAGTAATTTTTGCCTATAATCTTTTGTATACTATAACTTTGTTTAATATCAAGTAAGCAAAACATTGAATTATTAAATGAAACATTTATTTCTTGAAGTCATATAAGCCAAAATATTGCATACAACTAATGTTAGATCTAGAGCTAAGTATTTGTGAAATGCTACAGGGTTATTAATACTACATGCATTGTAGGGTCAAGATGCGAGTCTTTGTTTATTTAGTTATTTGACGTTTGTTTACTGGGAAAGTCCAACTGGGCCATAAAGAACCCATTTTCAAAGGAGGCCTGGGGAGGAAGCTCCACAAGAGATTAACTGTAGTAGTATAAACAAAAATGTTCACTTGACAGTAGTAAAAATATAACCAAAATTACACACACAGTATAGGTGCATTATTTTACATGCAGTGACTATGCTAGTCATGACATAAATTATTGGAGTAGTCATAAAGAAAATGTGTAGTAGTGGTAGAGAAGGTAGTTTAGAAAATGAAATAAATTAGGGGTGTAGTAGTAGGAAACCTGGAGGAAGAGAAGCAGAATAAGAGAAAATAGTATATTAGGTTAGTCCGAGTTAAGAGGATGAGAGAGGAAGAGGTTAAAGATTAAAGCAGACCGAGTTGATAGTATGAATGGAGGGAGGAGGAAGCGTGAAGAAGTCTGATTTATCCGCCTGGGGCTGAGCAGGAGCATGGCCACGATTTAGAAAGGTGCTCCTTAAGTGCAATTTTGAAAGTCTTGAGACTGTAGTTAGATATTAAAGATAAGGGTGTATTTCAGCTGCGAGGAAAGTATACTTTTTTTCCTGACTGCTTTCATGGGATGATGTTCTTGAACAAGCTGCTTATTTTCTCACCCAAGAAGTCTGTTTGGCATGTATGAGTTGAAGATTGTATTTAAGGCTGGGGAGGCCATGGCTGAATTAATGATTTTATGTGCTATGATTAGCTGAGTGTAAGTAAGGTGAAGTGGAAGTTCAAGCCAATTGAGTTTGTGAAGGGCTATGCAGTGATGACAGGAGTATTTAGCATTTTCCATAGGGACATGGTTTCTGTGAGAACTTATCCTTTTATGTATAGTGGTATCCAAGTAAACTTTAAGCTAAACTATCTATCTCCCTGTTGTCTTTTCAGAACCTAAAAATGAGGGTGAAAGGATGCTCCGTACCTTGAATGTCCACTGACAAGTCGGGTACTATCTTGACAGAACTAAATCTCTCTTCAGATCATTTGCTCGTTTCTTGTCCAGATAAGACAACCTGTGTCAAAACAGGCCACTTGCAAATGATTGTCTAAGGCTATTATGTTTTCATATACTTGCCATAACAAAACTATTCCAGTCAGGATCAAGGCCCACTCTACCAGGGCCTTTGCTTCATCTATGCCTTTTTGAAAATGTTGATTTCTTGAGTATTGCAGAAGCTGCTACTTGGTCCTCTATGCATACTTTTACAAGGCACTACAAGCTTGATTCCTACTCTAGGGTTCAGCTCAAGCTTTGCTAGGTCCATTCTCCAGGGGCTTCTAGACCCTTCTCTCCGTCCACTCTTAAATGTAATTAGCTAAGCTAATCTCCCCATGTAACCAAGGCTACTGCAGCAGTGATCAGTATGATGAACATAGTACAGTTGTGTAAGTAAAACTTACCTTAACAGTGGCTGTTTGAATGAGCACTCCTGCAGTAGCTGTTCCCTCCCTCTCTCCAGCTCCTTTTTTCTGTTGCATTTTTATATCGGTGTGTGGGCATTTTATTTTTATTGTTTTGTTCCTAGCATTGTCCTTTCAGGGCTTAACCTCTCTGCTGGCTGGAAAGATCTGAAGGGTTTTGTACACAAACCTGTCTTTTAGTCATCTCAGCTTGAGCTGTCTGGTAGTTTGGGTGGGTGGAATGTGCCCTGAAGCTTTGGATGCTACTGCAGCAGTGATCATTTGAATATCTACTGTTATGGTAAGTTTTACAAACAAATATACTTTCATTTTTTCTGTATGGATTTGCAATCTGTAAACCATTGAATTGCATTCACTATTAAAGCCTTAGACACAGCATTTACTTGTTCTCCCACTTAACAAAAAAAAGAGAGAGAAAATACACGAGCTGTATCAGCAGCATTTAGTAGACAGATTTCTTGTACAAATATTGTTTTATTTGAAAGTGCCATCATAATGCTTTAGTTCAAACGTGTGTATTTTTCATAAATGTTTTTTCTGTTCTTAGTGAAAATCCTCTCCCAACAGTGGAGATTGCAATTAGGAATACTGGAGATGCAGACCAGTGGTGTCCCCTTCTTGAGACCCTAACAGATGCAGAAATGGAGAAAAAGATTCGAGATCAGGACAGAAATACCAGGTACAGCTTCTGTATTTTTGGCTTGTGTTTTATAGAATTTGTGTGGAGGTGAAATTCAGGAAATCTGTCTCCTCTGCATTGGTTTGCTGAAGCTGTTGGCACAGTCTTAACTCAAGATGGTTGGTATTCTTTAACCTGGTGGCTAATTGTTTTATTTCTGTATGCACTTTCGTTTTTGTAACTCTAGACCTGATGCTGAGGATCTAGCACCAGGGATCTTCCCTGGTAGGATTTTAATTGGGTTCATCTCTTCTTATATTACAGTTTGGCATTTTTATTTATTTTTTTGTTAAAGCTTCTTTACTAGGAGACATCCATGTGGTTATTTTTTGCAGTTCCCAAAGGTCATGTTTTGATGATTATTTTTGTTGAATAGTTTCGTAATTTAGTGCAGAGAGAGAAATCTTGAGTGTCATTGTTGCCAAAGATAGTGAACCAAAACCGTTTGTGAGAAGAACATGGAATGAATGACATGCACGTGCCAGTGAGTCAGACTGGCAACCTGCAGATTTTTGAGACTCTCCCGATCCCACTGTGCATCAAGGAGGGAATGCTGGTGGTTGAGTTTTCCATGTGGAGATTGGTGGGATTGTCTGTAGTGCAGCCTGAAATACTTTGAGCGCCATCAGAAAACATGAGAAATAGACCTTGATGAGGGAATCTCTCAGCGATACATCCGTCTGGTGAGGTCTTGGTAGCCTTGGTAGCTCTTGGTCTTGGTAGCCACCTGCTTTAGTGGATGATGGAGCTTGCAAGAGATCCAGCCCTGGCTTCCTGCTTGGCAGTAGGTACCAACCTTAGTTAGATTTGCTTGAGCACACTCATGACTGGCTTGATTCTGTAGTGTTAGCCCTTTGTGTCAACTTCGCTCAGGTCTTTAATCATACTGTGGTTGAAAGACTTTGTGTCCAGGTCTCTAGACACACTAAGCATAGCAGGATCCAGTGGTACAGGTAGAGGAAGCTTCTTTATAACTTCTGCACCAGGACTATGTCCAGTCTTTCAAGCCCTGACAGATATTTGAAGTCTGGTGCATCCTGTCCATGTGACTTGCAGGATGACGCCCTTTAGGATCATGGCTTGATACCAGCTCCTAGTCCCACTGCAAGCCTTTCATGACCCAGTATATCAGCACTGACAGGCACTGAGTCCCTATTGCCTGACATTGTTTCACAACTGTTGCATGCTTGACCCCACATATAGTCAGTTCATAAGTTCTATTCTTGCTGGAGCTATGGTTGGACTGCAAGTGCTCTCTCCTAATTTAGCTTCCTTTGAGCAATCTAAGAACCTGCATACCACTTTCTCTGATATAGGTAGGGACATGATCTCCTCACCTTAATCTCCACCCACCACCACTTACGGACTGCATTTTTAGTGAAACTTCTTGGCTAATGAAGTCTTGTATGCATGGGCATATGACAACCCCATTCTTTCACCTTGGGTTATGTTGAAGTGAGTATGTGGAAAAGGAGTAGGCAAAGTACTGTCATCCTGTGCAGAGCAAGATATTGAAGAGACTATCTTTGGTTACATCCTGCACGAGCTTCCCAGCCTAACAGTGACTACAGTGTTTTGCTACCATGCAGCCTGCGGCAGGGGTATTCTCTTCAGCCCAATCAGTGCTTAGAGCTTCTCTAGCCTTATCTCATCTCTCTCCACAGATTTCAGATGTTCTTCGTGTTTCACTGTTGCAGTCATCACACTTGGGTCATCTGCCTGCACGTAGCCCTTAGTCGGCCCGCATACCAGAGTCTTAGGATTTCTGCATCGGACGCTGTCACGTCTTCCATGACATCAGGTCGTCGGGGGTATAAAACAGGCAGCCGACGCCATTACCCCAGTCTTTCTTGCCGAGGAGGAGCCCAAAACAGAAGCAGTTTGCAAGTGCCAGTTGGCCACTACCTGAAATATTTGTTTTCGAGTTTGCAATCCTGAAGTTTTCTAAAGCTAAGTACCCCCGTTGGGGATCCTTTTTTCTTGCTCTAACCGACGTCAGAAAAAGTTAACAATTGTCTTGCCTCTGGAAAGCAAATACTTCAGAGATTTTCATTCTTACGGCATCACCTGTTTAGGCCCAGACCACGATGTTCCTTGCTGTCGGTTTTGTGCCTTGTTTAACGCCTGAACCATTCATCAGGCTGTCTTTGTTGCTAAATTCTTTCACTCTCGTTCTCCGTATTCCGAAATGGCTTTGAAAAGCCATCCAACTACCGAGCTTCTGAAAAAACATAAAGATAAAGACAGACTGCATAGGTCCAAAACTGTCTACAACACTTCCGTTAAGCTAGTCGCACCAGTCCACTGGTAGTCAGTGAGGCGCCTTTGCATCCCCTGATGCCTGCTTCTACAGATTCGCAGGCCTCTGCTGAGACCCATTCGGAGTCCAGTATGCGGTGAGATGCTTCAACTATGGAACCTGCGGATGTCTCTACCTTGGATGGATCCGGAGCCGCTGTGCAGGCACTGGCTTCTGAGGGTGTATTCTGACCTACCAATGTTTGAATTAAACCAATGACTTCGTTTTTAGCTAAAACTGTCAAGTTTCTGAGGCCCAGAGTACGCACTACGCCTAGAAAACTGAAGACCAAAATGCATGCTCATGCTCCCATGCCACAAAAATAAATGCTTAGAATGTCTGAAGACCTTATTACTCTAATTAGGGGAAGCCAGCCTTCCCCTTCTAAGAAACGAAGAATTGAGTTTCATTCTGATTCTACAGACCAGGAGTCCGATGACTCTGACCCTTCTGATTATCAGGACATGCCCTTATCAACCTGTGAGAATTCGGATGCAGAGGAATCCATTCTCTCTGCCTCCCCTCCAGAGGATTTTTCTTTTGTTGAAACCTTGCTTACTTTAAGAGAGCATAAGAGACTCGGACAATCTTTAGAGTTGCCTTAGCACAGGCCTAGCTATACCCCTTGTCCTGGATGTTGTAGATGTTTTTATGGAATCCAGTCTTACTCCAGATACTGGCCCCTAGGAAACCTGACAGGTGCTACAGAGTACCAGAGTCCCACAAATTTCTCTTCCAAGAATCCTACTGCGGATCCAGAGATCATTTCCCAGGGACCTAAAGGTATTAAGGCTACTACAGCCAAAAATCCTACCCCTTTCAGACAGGGATTCCAGAGCTTTAGACCAATGGGGTAAGAAGGTATATACCTCTGCAACTCTTGCCATCAGGGCATTGAATTGCCAGTTTCACATGTTGAAGTACTAGCAGCATATTATGGAACTGATTAAACAACAAAATGGTGTTACTTCCAGATTGTGCAGAAAATAAAGATTTAACAAGAGCTAATGCATTCTGCAAACCAAGTTAGTAAACATACTTTGCAGTGTGGATTTGATGCCCTAGAAGCATCTTGCAGGGCTGCAGTCACTGGGTCTGTACTGAGAAGGCATGCTTGGCTGAAGGAACAAACCTTGCCAGATCATGTCAAATCCAAATTACTGGATGCTCCTTTAAATAAGGACTGTTTATTTGGCACCAAAGCAGAAGAGGTTCTTAAAAAGATGGAAGAAAACGCTAAATCTATGCAAACTGTGAAAGATCTCTTACAAGTGCAATCTCCAAGATTTAGTAGACTCTGGCCTACGAAGTATTGGTCCCCTCCAGTCCCTTCGAGAGCCACTCAAGTCAAACCCAGACATTCCAAAGGCTCCAGATTTCAGTCACAAGGGACTTTTAGAGCAAAGCAATGGGGTGCCTCCACCTCCAAATCTGGAAGACACCTCCCTATGGTAAGCCGTCTCAGTGACTTTCCTTTACACTTACCAAGCACTTACCTTTTAGCTGCCCCTTTGGGGGGAAAACTGGCTCTTCATTCAAGAAACTGGCAACTTATAACCCAGGACAAATGGGTTTTAAATGTAGTACCCCAGGGATACAGATGTCATTTCCACACGTTGCCAATTCCAAATGGATGGCCAGACCTGCCCCTAAATCAGTGGGAAGAGGCCCAGAAACAAGTACTTTCCCTCATGAACATGGGGGCTATTCAGCCAGTACCAGAAGAGGAAAAGGGGTTTCTATTCAAGAATTTTCCTGGTACCCAGAAGAGACAAATCATGGCATCCAATTCTGGACATATCTACTCTAAACACCTTTCTGGACATTCCAGAATTCAAGATGCTGACTCTTCACCAGTTACTTCCTGTGCTAGGCAAAGATACCTGGTTGGCAACTCTAGCTTTAAAAGAGGCGTACCTGCATATCCCAAGCAGGGAATCTTGCAGAAGATACCTCCGCTTCAAAGCAGGCTACTTGCATTACCAGTTCTCTGCACTGCCCTTTGACTTATCTACTGCACCCAGCTTCTTTACAAAGTGCCTGGCTCCAGTAATTGCATTTTGCAGGCAAAGAAATATTCAAATATATCCATACCTGGACCATTGCTTAATTCAGGCAGAAAACGAGAGCACTCTTCTAAACCATCTGGCGTTTGTAAAAAGGGTTCTAACTTGTCTAGGGTACACTATAAACGAAAATAAATCACAACTGGTACCCTCTCAAAAAATTACATTCCTGGGTGCAAGCTTGAATACAACTGTCCAGATGGCTTTGCTTATGCCAGAAAAACAAATTCATTTGGAGACTTACTTCAAACAGGTGGCCACAAACACCATGCTTTCTGCAAGGCAAATACTGCAAGCCTTGGGGTTCATGGCCTCCTGTATTCTTCTAATTCCATATGCAAGACTGCATATGAGGAAACATCAGTGGTACTTAAAAAGTCAATGGAGTCAGCATTAAAGTCTATGGAGCCAGCATTGTCACAGCCTGGAAACAATGATTCCTATCATACCTTGCCTGCAACTAGAGATCCTATGGTGGGCAGAGGCCTGCCACCAAAACAAGGGACTGCCATTCACACCACCCCCTGCCGCCCAAACCCTAACAGGTGCTTCAGACTATGCTTGGGGGGCACATCTGGCAGGGAAGTGCATTCAGGGCAAATGGAGCCCAAATCAAATGCACCTTCATATCAAAAAGAAACGCTAGCTGTACAGAATGCACTGACAGCCTTCAAGGACTTCCTTCATCCAGGACAATTAATGATAGATGGACAACATCACGGTTACATGTTACATCAACAAGCAGGGGGGTGTGCACACTCCTACCCCCTTTGCAGACTATCCATGGCATTGTGGAACACGGCCTTGACCTATCAAATACAACTGCATGCTCAATTCCTGCCAGGAAAGCTGAATACTCTGGCAGACGAACTAAGCAGAAATCTCATGGACCCACACAAATGGAAACTGGAACCATGAATTTTCAATATGTTGACACGCAGATGGAGTTCAGACATAGATCTTTTTGCCTCACCCCAGAACTATCAGTTGGACAAATTCTGCACAAGAACGCATCACAAAAAAGCCTGGAAAGTGGATCCTCTATGCTTCAGCTGGAAAAACCTATCAGTCTAGGTCTTTCCCCCTCTGCCTTTGCTCTCAAAAGTTCTACTAAAAGTCAAACGGGACAAACCAAAAATGATTTTGATTGCTCCAGACTGGCCTCACCAGCACTGGTACCCACTCATGCGCAATGTGTCGCACCTTCCACCGTGGCACCTGCTTCAGACACCTTACTGTCTCAGCAGAACAACCAAATTCTGCGCACACTGCTCCAAACTTTGAATCTTGCAGCATGGCTAATCACCTAAATTCACCCTTAGCATCCCTCAGCAAACCTGTGATGTCATTTTGGAGGCAAGAAGGCGTAGTACTAGAAAATCTTATGCTGACAAATGGAAAAGATTCTGTGCCTGGAATCACTCTCGAGGGATAAGCACAGCAGTGGCCAATATTCCTCAGATTTTACAATACTTAACTGAGTTGCTTCACAAGGGCCTGTCCTTTTCTTCCATAAAAATCCATGCCTCAGTCATTTCAGCTCATTACAACACAGAACTTCCCCTCTTCTCTCATCCTGTGTTAAAGCAGTATCCTCAGAGGTGCCAAACACTTAAGACCACCCAGGAGAGCTCCAACCCCTGCCTGGGACCTCAATTTTGTATTGGAAAAACTCACTCTCCCTCCTTTCGAGCCAGCTGCTACTGCAGACTTAAACTTTCTCTCCTGGAAAACAGATTTCCTTTTAGCAGTCACTTCAGCTAGAAGGATTTCTGAATTACAGGCTCTTATGGCAGTGGAGCCTTTCATCATTTTTCATACGGACAGGGTATCTCTCAGGACCAATCCATCCTTCATGCCTAAGGTGGTATCCAGTGTGGCTCTTAATCAGACCATTCATTTGCCAACTTTCTTTCCCAATCCACAGAACTAGGGGAAACAGGACAAAAATCTCAAAGAAAATCTGAACAATTACTGGTGGCATTTGCTGCAGGGGCAGAGGGAAAGCCGATTTCAAAGCAAACTATTTCCAAATGGATAAGCCATTGTATTCGTTTCTGCTATATGCACCATGGAAAAACTATCCCCCAGGGGATCGGATCCCATTCCACCAGGGCTACATCTACTTCTACAGCCTTTCTCAGAGGTGTACCTACCAGGGACATTCTAGAAGCTGCTACCTGGAGCTCAGTTCATACGTTCACCAAACATTACCATTTACCCTTTTTCTCTAAATCCAGAGCTGGCTTTACCACTGCTGTCCTGCAGGGCCTTATAGCTGGTCCTAATGCTATATAATTCCCTCCACCCAACCATAGCTTTGGGAATCTACCCAAATGTAATGACTGCAACAGTGAAACACGAAGAACATAGTACATTTGTGTACACTTGCCATAAATGTAGATGTTAGTGTATTCACTGTTGCAGTCCTGGTTACCCTCCCTCCAGCCCCCTACTTTTCTCTGGCTATACCTCCACTTTCTTTCACTATGCTTAAAAGCCCTTTTGGTGTATTTGCTTTTGGGACTGGAGGTATAGTTTGTGTTTTTAATTTTATTTGCTCTTCATTTGGGGGGCACCTGACATCTGGGTCAAGAAAACTGATGTAATGGTGTTGGCTGCATGTTTTATACCCCTGACGACCTGACGTCATGGAAGAAGGGACAGCAACAGATGCAGGACCCAAGACTTTATCAATCAGGCCGACAGAGGGCAACCTGCCAGCAGATTACCCAAATGTAATGACTGCAACAGTGCATTTATGGTAAATGTACACAACTGTACTGTTAAGCCGCCCCCTTATGGAAAAAGTTCACAATAACTTTTCAATTATCCTTCACAGCCCTGCCCAATTACTTGTGCCCCTAGGAGGAAAACTTGCCCTTCATTCAAAAAACTGGATGTCCATTACTCAGGACAGATGGGTCCAAAACATTGTATTTCAGGGGTACAGATTCTACTTCCATACACTGTCAACCCCAAGCAGGTTTGCAGACCTTCCTCCAAAACAGTGGGCAGAGGCTCAAAAGCAAGTACTTTCCCTGCTCAGTATCAGAGTTATTCAACCTGTTCCAGTAAAACAAGGGGGCAGGGTTTCTACTCCAGACTTTTCCTGGTGCACAGAAAAGAGGGCTCTTGGCACCCAGTCCTGGTTCTATCAACTCTCAACACCTTTCTGGTGGTCCCAAAATTCAAGATGCTTACCTGCAACAGCTTCTCCCTATGCTAGCCAAGGATGCCTGGTTAGTCACTCTAGAGCTTATCTGCACATCCCCATAAGGGAGTTGTGCAGAAAATATCTACACTTAAGGGCAGGCTGTATGCACTATCAGTTCTCTCCACTTCCTTTTGGCTTATCTACTGCACCCAGAGTATTCACAAAGTGCCTGGCTCCAGCCATTGCATACTTCAGGCAGAGAAATATCCAAATTTTCCCATACTTGGATGACTGCCTGATTCAGGCGGACAGTCAGGAATTGCTACTTCAGCACCTGGCCATTTGTAAAAAGCCTTCTCACTTCAGTGGGTTACACCATCAATGAAAAGAAATCTCAACTGATGCTCAGTCAAAAGATTGTGTTCCTGGGAGCAGACTTGGACATAACTTCCCAGATGGCATTTCTCACTTCAGAAAAACAGGCCATCTGCCAAACTACTTCAGACAAATGGCCACCAGAACCCAGCTGTCTGCAAGGAAAATACTGCAAGCCTTAGGGTTCAAGGCCTCATGTATTCTGCTAATTCCATATGCAAGACTGCATAGGAGGAAACTTCAATGGTATTTAAGTCTTTGGTGCCAGTATTCTCGGGACCTGGAAACAGTCATTCCAATCATACCTTGTCTAAGGGCAGAGTTCCTTTGGTGGGCAGAAGCATGCAACCACAACAAGGGACTGCTTTTCACTCAACCCATTGCCGCCCAAACCCTGACAACAGACACATCAGACTATGCATGGGGGGCTCACATGACAGGCAAGTGCATTCAGGGCCACTGGAGCCCAGCCCAGATTATCCTGCACATCAATCAAAAAGAGATGCCAGCTGTACAGATTGCTCTGACAGCCTTCAAAGACCTAATCCTTCCAAGACAACTGCTTATAAAAACAGACACCCCAGTTATGTGGTACATAAAGAAGCAGGGGGGGCCCCATTCATACCCACTCTGCAGGTTAGCCATGGCCCTGTGGAACACAGCCTTGAGCAACCAAGTGCATCTACAAGCGCAATTCCTGTCAGGCAAACAAAATTCACTGGCAGACTTGAGCAGAAATCTCCTAAACCCACACAAGTGGGAAATTGGAGCCCAACACCTTCAACCTTCTGATCCAGAAGTGGGGAACACCGGAGGTGGACCTATTTGCCTCCCCTGAGAACCACCAGTTGAGCAAATTCTGCACCAGGAACCCTCGCAGCAGGGCCTTGGAAGGTGGATGCCCTATCCTTTCAATGGGAAAACCTCTCAATTTATGCCTTCCCCCTCTGCCCCTCTTCTCAAAAGTACTACTCAAGATAAAACAGGACAGGCCAAGGGCAATTCTTATTGCCCCAGACTGGCCATGCCAGCACTGGTACCCACCTTGCGCAGTCTGACAACAGTGCCACCCTGGCACCTTCACCAGACTTCTACCCTGCTGTCTCAGCAGGAGGGACAGATTTTGCATCCACAATTGCAATCCCTAAACCTTGCGGTCTGGCTTATCCCTTGAATACACCACCAGCAACCCTCAGCAAACATGTGCTGGACATCATTCTTGAAGCCAGAAGGCCCAGTACTAGGAAATCCTATGCTGAAAAGTGGAAAAGGTATTGTTCTTGGAATCCGTCGCAAGGGAAGGACACAGCAGTGCCCTCCTTACCTCTAATCCTGGATTACCTAGCAGAGCTACTCCACAGAGGCCTATCCTTCTCCTCCATTAAGATTCATGCCTCTGCCATCTCAGCTTATTATAATACTGAGCCACCTCTGTTTTCTCACCCTCTCATCAAACAGTTCCTGAGAGGGGATAACGACTTAAGGCCTCCTAGGAAAGCACCCAACCCTGCCTGGGACCTTAACTTTGTACTGGAAAAGCTCGCACTTCCCCCTTTTGAACCTGCAGCTTCAGCAGAGTTAAAATTCCTCTCTTGGAAAACAGCCCAGCTTTTAGCTATAACTTAAGAAGAGTGCCTGAGTTACAGGCGCTAATGGTTGTGGGACCCTTCATTATTTTTCATGCTGACAGGGTTTCCCTCAGGACTAACCCGTCCTTTATGCCTAAGGTGGTGTCCAGTGTGGCTCTAAACCAATCCATCCATTTGCCAACCTTCTTCCCTAACCCTCAGAATAAAAGGGAAGGGATCCTGCACTCCTTGGACGTGCACAGACAGCTCAGGTTCTACCTTGACAGGAGTAAACCTTTCAGAAAATCTGACCAGCTGCTAATCAGCTTTGCAACAGGGTCAGAGGGTAAGGCCATTTCAAAGCAAACTATTTCTAAATGGATAGCGTAATGCATCCATTTCTGCTACATGCACCATGGAAAACTTACCCCACATTCCACTAGGGCTACTTCCACCTCTACAGTATTTCTCAGGGGGAGTTCCCTACCAGTGACATTCTGGAAGCTGCAATCTGGAGTTCTGTACATACCTTCACCAAGCATTAACACTTAACAATTTTTTCTAAATCCAGAGCTGAATTTGCTACAGCAGTCATGCAAGGCCTACTAGCCAGCCCTAACACTTTTATACTGCCTCCACTCTTCCTCAGCTTTGGGAATCAATCCAAGTATGATGACTACAATAGTGTAACACGAGCATAGTACAGTTGTGTACACATCATAAATGTAGATGTTCGTGTATTTACTGTTGCAGTCCTGGATGTCCTTCAAGAATGCAACTGCAGTCATAACATATGGGTTGTCCTGCCTCAGGCAGCCCTCGGTCGGCCGGATTCCAAAGTCTGGGTCCTACGTCGGCTGATGTCGCATTTCTCTCCGTCAGTGCGGCTGGAATATATAAGCATCAGCCAACGCCATTTTCTTCAGTCTTTCTTGCCGCGCGGTGCCCGAAGCAGAAGCAGTTCGCAAGTGCCGGTTGGTCAGCTCCTGTATTCTTCGATCCGAAGTCATCAAAAAAGCTAAGTACCCCGTTGGGGACCTTTTCTTGCCTCAGCCGATGTCAGAAATTACGGAAAAAGTCTTGTGGTAAACAAATAGCTCATAAGGATTTCCACTCTTACTGTCTTCCTTGCCTTGGACCAGACCACGACGTCTCGGCCTGTGTCGCCTGTGCTCGCTTCAATAAGCGTACTCTCAGGCGCTGGGCGGAGTTCGCTGAAGACTTAGGCGATAAATTTGCTTATACAATGCCGTCGGAACTTCCGACATCGCAGACTCCTAAGAAGCGAAAAGACCGGGACCGACATCCTCGGCCTGCGTCTTCCACCGACTCCACTCCAAAACCTACCGCGAGTGCTCTGGTTCCCCCTGAGACGGTTATTTCACCGCTCCGAACCGAAGACACCGCATTACCGATACCTCCGATACCGGAGGCCACACCGACGCCAGTTATAGATTTTCCTCCGGACACTGACCGAGGAAATGCCCGAGACCATTGCTGTAGATAAGGTCACTCCTTCACGTGGAGCTGCTAGGCCTCCTATGGCCATGTCTATTAAGGCCTATACACGTGCTAAGGCAGCCAGCAAGACCAAGCACCTTACTGTTAAGGCCTTACCTCAGCCTACTCCTGAAGCACAAATTATGACTATGGCCGCAGACTTAATTTCCATGATTAGAGGTTCACAGGCCCATCCTGAGAGAGGATCCCAGCCTCCTCCTGATAAGAGGCCCCAGGTTGAACCCTCTGACCCTATCCCTTCAGATGAAGATTCTGAGGACTCTGTTCACTCCGATGGCCAGGAAGAGCTCTTCCAGACCTATGAGGACTCGGATGCAGAGGACACCATCCCCTCGGCCTCCCCTCCTGAGGACATTTCTTTTGGGGAAGTTCTGCACACCATGAGGGAACATTTTAAGTGGCAAGGCCAGGAATATTCTGATTCCAGAAAGCGCCTTCGAACCTTCCTTAAAAAAACCCAACACAGGCCCCTGGCTATACCTCCTGTGCTGGATGTTTTGGATGATTTATACTCTGACTCCAGTGTTACCCCAGATACTCTTCCTCCTGCTCCAGCCAAGCCAGACAGATATTATAGGGTCCCAGAAACACATTCACATCTCTTTAGGGCCCATGCTGTTGATTTAGAAACTATTTCTCAGGGGCCTAAAGGGGTTTCAGCAACCACCTCCAAAAATCCTTTGCCTTCCAACAGGGAAGCTAGGTCATTAGAGAGATGGGGGAAAAAGGTCTACACCTCCACTACTTTATCTATGAGAGCTCTGAATTGCCTCTTTCATATGTTTCAATATCAGGATTACCGGTTAGATGATTTACAGAAAACTTTGGCCTCTCCTGAACCTTTAGACAGGAAGTCTTTGCAGGAAGCTGTACATAATTCTCAGCAAGTCAGCAATCACTTTCTGCAGTGTGGATATGATGCATTGGAAGCTTCATGTAGGGCAGCTATGACAGGGGCGGTCATTCGTAGACATGCATGGTTAAAAGAACAACCTCTACCAGATCATGTTAAGGCAAAACTTCTTGATGCACCCTTGGAAAAGAACAAGCTTTTTGGTGCTAATGCTAAAGATGTGTTAAAGTCCATCGAGGAAAAAGCCAAATCAGTTCAGACGGTCAAAGATTTCCTCCAGGTTCAGCCACCCAGATTCAGCAGGAATTGGCCTTCTAAAAACTGGTTAAAAGGAGATGAAAAAAGTGAACTGCCGTCACTGAAAACCACACAAAAGGTTCACTCCGGAGACCAAATAAGGGTATGAGACCCTTGATTTAAATCAGTTTTTATTTTTATTCTATGTTCATTTTGAGTTTATTTTACTTAACCAAATCCAGATCTGTTCGGTTTGGGTCTCATACCCTTATTTGGTCTCCGGAGTGAACCTTTTGTGTGCTTCTAAAAACTGGTCCTTTCCTAATCCTGAAAGATTTCAAAGGGGCAAAAACAGGCGTGGCCGAGGAAGAGGACAATACAGAGGTTCTTACAGGGGACGACCATGGCAACCAGCAAACCAAAGAAGTGACACAGGGGTCTCCCGTGCCCCACAGGGACAATCTCAATGACTTTCCTCTACTTCCGCTGACCAAGGAGCAGATAGAAGCTCCCTTGGGAGGAAAATTATCTCTGTTTTCAGACAATTGGCACAAATTGACAAAGGACAAATGGATTTTGGACATTGTAGACCAAGGTTACAGGTTCCACTTTCAAACCTTACCAAGAAAACAAGGCATGCCAAACCTACCACAAAACCAGAGGGCAGAGGCTATCAAGCAAATTTCTCTGCTTGCTCAGATCAAAGCAATAGAAAGAGTTCCACAACAAGAACAAGGCCAGGGGTTTTACTCAAGACTGTTCCTTGTTCCAAGAAAAGAAACTCAATGGAGACCAATACTGGATTTGTCCGCATTAAACACCTTTCTCATAGTACCAAAGTTCAAAATGCTGACTCTACAGCAACTCCTTCCCATGCTGGGCAAGGGGTCTTGGCTGATTACTCTGGACCTCAAGGAGGCATACCTGCATATCCCTATCAGACACAGCTGCAGAAGATACCTCAGATTTCTTGCAGGACCAGAGCATTATCTATTCTCAGCATTGCCATTTGGCTTATCTACTGCGCCCAGAGTATTCACAAAATGCCTGGCTTCAGTAATTGCTCATTGCAGGCTCCAGGGGATCCAAATTTACCCGTACCTGGACGACTGCCTCATACAAGCGGACGACAAATTGATTTTGGCAAAACACTTGAACTATGTCATACAATTGCTACAGGCTCTGGGATACACAGTCAACTTCCAAAAGTCAAGACTTCAGCCATCCCAGCAAATAACCTTCTTAGGAGCCAATCTAGACACAGCCTCTCAAATGGCTTACCTGACAGAAGACAAGCAAGAGAAATTAACTCATTATTTCAAAGGTTTGGCAAAACTCACCCAGATGACTGCAAGGAAATTCCTACAGGCCCTGGGTTACATGGCATCCTGCATTCTCCTGGTTCCATTAGCAAGACTACATATGAGAAAGCTTCAATGGTACCTAAAAAGCCTATGGTCTCAGCACAGCAACAACCTAGAGACAACCATACCGCTCATTCCATGCCTACAAAAGGAATTCCTATGGTGGGCCTCGGTAAGCCAGGCAAACACAGGTATGTCTTTCAAAAAACCTCAGATAACACAGACCATGACCACAGACGCCTCAGACCTTGGATGGGGGGCGCACATGGAGGGCAGATGTATACAAGGACAATGGTCTCCAAATGAAACACATCTGCACATAAACCAAAAGGAAAGGCTGGCAGTAATGCATGCCATCGAGGCCTTTCGACAACAACTTCAACAAGGCCATCTACTGATACGGACAGACAACACCACTGTGATGTGGTACATAAACAAGCAAGGGGGCACTCATTCTTACCCCCTTTGCAGACTGACAATGAATCTTTGGGAAAAATCACTGAGCTTAAACATACAGTTGCAATCCCAGTTTGTTCCAGGCAAAGACAATGTGCTGGCGGACAGCCTAAGCAGGAATTTCATAGATCCACACGAGTGGAGGTTACATCCGAAAATCTTCACACAACTCACTTCGACATGGGGCAGGCCAGAAGTAGACCTATTTGCCTCCCACCTCAACCATCATCTACAAAAATTCTGTTCAAGGACATATCCACAAGCTTGGAAAATAGATGCTCTTTCATTCAACTGGAACTCCCTAAAAATCTATGCATTTCCACCTCTGCCACTGATGACCACAGTATTACTAAAGATCAAAGCAGAAAGGCCTAAGGGGATCCTAATAGCTCCAGATTGGCCAAGACAACACTGGTATCCACTACTACGGAGCATATGTCACAACAAAAAGTGGGCCCTTCCCCAATGGCCCCTACTTTTGACTCAACACAACTTCAAAACAGTGCATCCAAACCTTCAGACGCTGCAGCTAACAGCCTGGGAGATTCCATGAATAACCTCAATGTATCTCTCTCCCAAGGAAGTTCAGCGGATATTAACAGAAGCTCGAACACCATCCACCAGAAAGGTTTACTTAACAAAATGGAAGAGATTCAGCATTTGGAATACCAACAAGGGACATGATGCATCATTATTGAACATCCCACTCATCCTGGAATATTTGGCAGATATGCTACAGAATGGACTCTCCTATTCTTCCATAAAGATACATGCTTCAGCTATTTCAGCTAGATATAACATTGATCCACCTGTGTTTTCACATCTCTTGTTAAGGCAATTCCTCAGGGGAATCAAGAACATTAAGCCACCAAGAAAGGCTCCAGTGCCAGCTTGGGACCTCAACTTTGTCCTAGAAAAACTGACTCTACCTCCCTTTGAGCCAGCAGCTTCAGTGGACTTACAATTTCTCTCATGGAAGACGGCTTTCCTGTTGGCAATCACCTCAGCAAGAAGGGTTTCGGAACTACAGGCGCTAATGGCAATACCACCGTTCATAATCTTTCACAGAGACAGGGTCTCCTTAAGAACCAACCCTACTTTTATGCCAAAGGTGGTATCCAGGGTTTCTTTAAATCAAGCTATTCACCTGCCTACCTTCTTCCCCAATCCTGAGAGCAAAGGGGAAAGACTGTTGCATACCTTGGACATTCACAGACAACTTCGCTATTACCTGGACAGAACCAAGACCAGTAGGAAGTCTGATCAGCTCTTTGTAGCTTACGCCCCTGGAGTACAAGGAAAAGCAATTTCCAAACAGACTATTTCAAAATGGATTGGACATTGCATCAGATTTTGTTATTCCTTCCATGGGAAGAATGTTCCAGCCAATGTCAGACCGCACTCCACCAGAGCTACAGCCACCTCTACAGCATTCTTAAGAGGGGTGCCTACAAAAGACATTCTAGAAGCTGCTACATGGAGCTCCGTGCATACATTCTCCAAACACTACAATCTCCCTTTATACTCAAGATCCAGAGCAGGCTTTGCTTCGGCAGTCCTGCAGGGTTTGATTGCCACACCATCTCTTTCCTAGAGCATTCCTCCTCCCCCAGCTAAGCTATGGTACTCCACCCATATGCTATGACTGCAGTTGCATTCTTGAAGGACATAGTACAGTTTTGTACCTACCATAAATGTAGATGTCCAATAGATATGCAACTGCAGTCGGATTTTCCCTCCCTCCATACCCCTCTATGCCTTGGGTCCACTCCTATCCCTGTTTTTTCTTAGCTGGGGATATCTGTTATGGTGTATCTGTTTATTGCTTACTTATTTGTCTGGAATCCTGTTTTTGTCTTCCAATTTGATTACAGCCTTCCTTGGAGGGCACCTGGCATCTGGGGCAAGAAACACTGAAGAAAATGGCGTCTGCTGATGCTTATATACTTCAGCCGCACTGACGTCGGAGAGAAATGCGACATCAGCTGACGTCGGACCCAGACTTTGGAATCCGGCCAACCGAGGGCTGCCTGAGGCAGGACAACCCATATGTTATGACTGCAGTTGCATATCTATCGGACATCTACATTTATGGTAGGTACAAAACTGTACTTTTCCCTCCCTCCAGCCACCTGGCTTTCTCTATCTTTCTACCTCTCCTGTGTATGGCCATTCCTAATGGCATTGGTATTTACTTTTTACTGGTGGTGTTCCCCACTATATACTAGCTTTGTTTGGGGGATCCTGACATTTGGGGCAAGAAAAACTGTTGTAATGGCATCTGCTGCCTGTTTTATACCCCTGACATCATGGAAGAAGCGACAGCATCCAACGCAAAAATCCTAAGACTTTGGTATTCTGGCCGACTGAGGGCTACCTGCAGGCAGATAACCCAAGTGTGATGACTGCAACAGTGAATACACTCAAACATCTACATTTATGGTAAGTGTACACAACTGTACTTTCTGTATAGTGAGTGGATTTGACACTGGAGAAGCTTTCTTCCTCTTACTCTGCACTCAAGGAGGAAGTAGTCAGGATTTTGTCTACATTGATCAGAGAGGGTTTACATGTTTTCCTCTACAGTTATGTCTTTTTCCCTGCTGCCTTATATCAGTCAGCCTTCCCACGGTAGGTTGGCCCATTTGTTAAAATGTAAGGTAAGTATTGATTGAAGAAGGCCGTCATTCAGGTAGCTATCGGGAGTTTCTTGTGATAGGTCCCAGCTCCTACCCAGTCACTGACATGAACACTCGTACATAGTGGCCTGTTGTGCCCTTTTTTGTGGGCCTCCGCATATCCCTTAAAGGCTACTGTATGAATACAGTTTGACAGAGCCAAGCACATGTCCCTGCCCAAAAGCTACATACCATGCACCTCTTTAGTAGATGCCAGCATTAGTAGGCTAGATGGAAAATGGTCATGCTGATGTCTTTAACCCCCCCCCCCCACACACACACACTTTTCAAAAGTAGTTTCCCAATTAAAAAAAAAAAAAAAAAGAATTCTGATTAACCCTGAGCAAATCCATTTATGTTCCTATTTCTCCACTACGATGGAAACCAGAGTAGAGAGTGAAGTGAGCTCCTACGATGGTGGTGTACCAACAAGTTTGGTATCACCAGAATCAGGTGTGTGAATTTAGGAAAGCTGGCCAAATGGTCATCTCCTTTGCTCTGAAGAGAGCTTGATAGCTTGTTAGGCAAAACTTTTCAAAACGATTTGACAATTATCTTTTGCTTTTCACATTTTAACATTTTTCTCATCACCTCTTGGAAAAAAGTTGTAGTCAAAGGCCAGTATATTTGAGGTGTAGCTGAATGTTCGCTCCAAAAATGTCTGCTTTGGAGACAGTTGTACCATGGCCACTTTAGTCCTCCGTTCACACCACCACAGCCATTATTGCTTTATCCTTAACTGTTTGTTTGGGCCTCCTTTGGTACTTCTGTATTTCAGGACCGAGCCCTCTGACCTTCGTCATTTAATTGTCCACTAGCTTCTTCATCCATGCTGAATTTACTGCTTTGGATTTATCTTGGATGTATCCCTACAAGGAGAATGGTCTCCCTAATGTTGGATTGAACAGATGGTTTTGCCTTACTGGTTTATCAAGGGGAACACTACTTTGGTGTTGCAATATGAGGGGTACTCTTGGTCTGAGTTTTACTTGAGGATGCAAACTAATCTTTACACACTACTTATTTAAGGCCCCCTAAACATCACAAGTAGTGAAAGCACACATTAGGCATTCATTTAGGTACTCCATCGTAAGTGATTATAGTGAAAGCGTAGTTATCAGTGTGTGTGTTGGTGAACTTTTACCCCAGGCAATATATGTAATAGTAACATTTTAATTCCCAGTCTTTTTAAATGCAAAGAACACAAATTGTGAAAAAATCAAATAGACATAAGGGTACAACCTACATGAAACTGGTCCCTACTTATGTGTGTTAATTTGCATTTCTTTGTTTTATGTGCATATTGGGCCACTTACAGTTCCATAAAGTCACTGAATAATTCATCTTCACTTGACACAGACAAGTCGTCTTATGGTTTCTTATGGATTTAAATTAACGTTTAGAATGAGGAGTTTTTAACAGGGGAAGATGTCCTTCAAGAATGCAACTGCAGTCCTGACATATGGGTTGTCCTGCCTCAGGCAGCCCTTCGGTCGGCCGGATTCCAAAGTCTGGGTCCGGCGTTGGCTGATGTTGCCTCCTCCCCGATGTCAGAGCGGCTGGAGTATAAAGGCATCTGCCGACGCCATCTTCTTCAGTCTTTCTTGCCGCGCAGTGCCCGAAGCAGAAGCAGTTCGTAAGTGCCGGTCGGTCAGCTCCTGTGTTTTCAGTTACCGAAGTCATCTAAAAGCTAAGTACCCCATTGGGGGACATTTTTTCTTGCCTCAGCCGATGTCAGAAAAGATTGAAAAAGTTAATAATTGATGTTCATCTCACATTGCTGCAGTCCTTACACTTGGGGTAGTCCGCTGTCCTCGGTCGGTCCGAATATCAAAGTATTAGGCTGACGTCGGTCAAGGCGCATAAGACTGACATCAGGACGTCAGGGTACATATGCGCATGACCGACGTCATATCCTCAGTCTTTTTTGCCACATGGTCCGATGCAGAAGCAGCGTTGCAAGTGCCGTTCGGCGTTCTGAAATTTTGAATTGGAGTTTCAGACCGAGTCAAAGTTGGCTAAGTACCCGTTGGGAATATTTTAGTTTTTCTTGCCTCAGTGGTTTACGGATGTCAGAAAAAGTGAATAACTGTATTTCTTGTGGGAAACAGATACCGCATAGAGATTATCATACTTTGTGTATTCCTTGTTTAGGGCCTGAGCACGGCGTTGTTGGGTGTCGCTTTTGTGCTAGGTTCAATAAGCGCACTATTAAGAGAAGGTTAGATTGTGCCAGGTTAGTCTTGGGCGAGCGGTGCAATTATAATATGCCGTCGGATGCTCCGGCGTCCGCTTCTTAGAAGCGCAAGGATAAAGCAGCTAAGCCCAGGCAAGATGAGTCGTCCGTGCGGACGCCGGTTCTTTAGAGGTGTCGGAGCGGTGGTTCCGCGGAGGTTTCTCTGGAGTCCCAGGGGGAGACCTTGTTATTGCAGGATGTGGCCTCTCAGGAGGCAGGTCAGGCTGAAGGGGCTTCTCAGGTTACTGTACTCCCTCCCTTCCTAGGGTGGTTAGGCCATCTCCTTCTGTTTCCAAGGCTTCTCCCAGAGGCAGGCCAGGTTTAGCTTCAGTTGGTGTCACTCCTAGTTCTTCAGGATCTGTGCCCAAGAAGCATATGCTTAAAATGGCAGAAGATTTGATTACTTTGATTAGAGGTTCTTTGCCCCTCCTGATAAGAGGCCTAGGGTGGAACCTGAGTTGGGGAGTTTTGAGCAGGCTTCAGATGTTTCAGAGTCTTGGCTGAAGACTTGCAGGAGTATTCTCCTTATTCTGATTCTGATGTGAATGATTCTACTCCTTCTGCTTCTCCTCCTGAGGATTTTTCTTTTCAGAGACTCTTCATTCCATGAGGGAGCATTTTAAGTGGGAAGGTCAGGACTTCTCTGATTCCAGGAAAAGGCTTAGGAATTTTTGTTTTACCCCAGCATAGGCCTTTGGCTATACCTCCTGTTCTGGATGTTGTGGAGGATGTGTTTGCAGAGGCTTCTCTTAATCCTGATTCTTTGCCTCCTGCTCCTGTTAAACCGGATAGGTATTATAGGGTGCCTGAAGCTCATAAGTATCTTTTTAAGAGTCCTAGGGGGACCCAGAAACTGTTAGTCAGGGGCCTAAGGGTGTTAAGGCTTCTGTTGTTAAAAATCCGGTTCCTCCAGATAGAGGCCAGGGCTTTGGATAGATGGGGAAAGAAAGTCTATACTTCTTCCACCCTAGCTATGAGGGCTTTGAATTGCCAGTTTCACATGTTGAAATACCAAAACTATCTACTTTCTCAATTGAAGTCTAAGGTAGATGCTCTGGCGGAAGGTATTGAGTGTAAAGAGTTACAAGATTTGGTACATGTCTCTGAACAAGTGGGTAAGCATTCTTTGCAATGTGGTTTTGATGCTCTACAGGCCTCGTCTAGGGTGGCTGCCACTGGGTCAGTTCTTCGCAGGCACGCCTGGCTGAGGGATCAGAATTTATCTGACCATGTTAAGACAAGGATTTTAGATGCTCCTTTACAATCTGATGTGTTGTTTGGTTCTCCTGTTGAGGCAGTCTTAAAGAAAATGGAAGACAAGGCTAAGTCTATGCAGACTGTTAAAGATTTTTTGCAGGTTCAGCCTCCGAAGTTTAGTAGAAATTGGCCTACCAAGGGGTGGACGTATCCTTCTTATGATTCCCAGTCTAGGGGTAGGTCTAGACGTGGTAGGGGCAGAGCTCCGGTCTCTTTCAGGCCTAGAACAGGGAGTTCACCTGCACAGTCTTCGGGTGAGGGCAGGGGTCAGTCCTTTCGTAAACAGACCCAATGACCTACCTTTTCAGCTGCCAGAGACTTCTCGTCTGGCAGCACCTTTGGGAGGAAGGTTGGCACTTTTCAAGGAAAATTGGAGTTTAATTACCCAAGACAGATGGGTATTGGATATCATACACCAAGGTTACAGGTTTTATTTCCATACCTTGCCTCCTTTCAAAGGCATGCCAGGCGTTCCTCCTCAGCAAAGAATAGAGGCTCACAAACAGATTTCTCTGCTGCTCGAATAGGGGCCATACAACGGTCCCTCTGTCAGAAGTGGGCCTAGGATTTTATTCTCGCCTGTTCCTAGTACCAAAGAAGGGGAACACGTGGAGACCAATTTTGGATTTATCTATCCTCAACACTTATCTGGACATTCCCAAGTTCAAAATGTTGGCGTTACAGCAGCTTTTACCTCTGCTGGGCAAAGATCACTGGATGGTGACTCTGGATCTCAAGGAGGCTTACCTTCATGTTCCTATCAGGCTAAGTTGCAGGAAGTATCTACGTTTTCGGGCTGGGACTTCTCATTATCAGTTCTCTGCATTGCCCTTTGGCTTATCTACTGCGCCCAGAGTGTTCACGAAGGTTCTGGCTCCAGTGATAGCTTTCTTCAGGCTAAGAGGAATACAGATCTATCCTTATTTGGACGATTGCCTGATTCTGACTCAAGGAAAGGACGAACTTCTTCATCATCTACACTATGTGATAGCAGTGCTAAGATGCCTGGGGTATTCTGTGAGCGAAATAAAGTCCAGTCTAGTACCCTCTCAGGACATGTGCTTTCTGGGTGTGAGACTGAATACAGCATCCCAGATGGCCTTTTGACCCCGGACAAACAAAAGAATCTTTCTCTTTACTTCCATCAATTGTCTCATCAGTCCAGGCTGACTGCAAGGACAGTCCTTCAAGCCTTGGGGTTCATGGCATCTTGTATTCTGGTGCTTCCCAATGCCAAACTGCATATGAGGAAGCTACAATGGTATCTCAAAAATGTATGGACACAGCACTGCCAAGATATGGACACTGTCATTCAGATAATACCTTGCATTCAAAAGGAATTTTTGTGGTGGGCTCAGGAATGTCACCTAAACAAGGGACTCTCTGTGACCCGGCCAGAGGCGAGTCAGATTCTAACGACAGATGCCTCAGACAAAGCTTGGGGAGCTCATCTAAATGGAAAGTGGATACAAGACAACGTGGCCTGCCAGACTTCTACATCTACATATCAACTTGAAGGAGATGTTAGCAGTCCAATTTGCATTAATAGCTTTCAAGGATTTACTTCTTCCAGGGCAGGTGTTGATTCTAACAGACAACACAACTGTCATGTGGTACATCAACAAGCAAGGGGGAACACATTCTTATCCTCTGTGCAGACAAGCAATGATTTTGTGGGAGACTGCTCTCAGTTTACAGCTAAATCTTCAGGCAAGGTTTCTGCCGGGAGCACAGAACTCCTTAGCAGATGTGTTGAGCAGACAAATAATGGATCCCCACGAGTGGAAATTGGATCCTCATGTTTTTCAGAAATTGACAGTGTCCTGGGGAACTCCAGACGTAGATCGCTTCTCCACTAAACTACCAGCTGCCAAAGTTTTGCACAAAAAGTTTTCATCCCACAGCCTGGAAAGTGGATGCTCTTTCATTCAATTGGAGCAATCTTCATGTGTATGCCTTTCCACCTCTGCCTCTCCTCCCAAAGGTACTTCTGAAGGTCAGACAGGACAAGCCAAAGATGATTTTAATAGCTCCAGATTGGCCTCGACAGCACTGGTACCCACTACTGAGAAGTCTGGTACGGGAGCCTCCATGGCCTTTACCTTCGATTCCACACCTGCTGTCTCAGGAGAACAGTCATTTACTCAATGTCAAACTTCACTCTCTTCACCTGACAGCCTGGCATATTCTGTTTTAAACCCTGGAGGGTCTCAGCTTCCACAGCAAGTTTTGAATGTTATTTTGGAGGCCAGAAGGCCTAGTACAAGGAAAGTGTACGCAGATAAATGGAAGAGATTTTTATTTTGGAGTGCAGCAAAAGCATTTGATGTTTCTAAGCCTAATTTAAGTGTGGCTCTTCAATATCTTACTGAGTTACTGGACAAAAGTTTGTCCTTCTCTTCTATTAAGATTCATGCTGCAGCAATTTCTGCTCACTATGACTGTGACCCACCATTGTTTTCTCATCCTTTGTTTAAGCAATTCCTTAGAGGGGCAAAGAATATAAGACGCCCACGGAGAGCTCCTACTCCTGCTTGGGATCTCAATTTTGTGTTGGAGAAACTCACTCTACAACCTTTTGAGCCTGCAGCTACTGCTGAGTTGAAATATTTATCATGGAAGACTGCTTTTTTGTTGGCCATTTCCTCTGCAAGAAGGGTTTCTGAATTACAGGCCCTTATGGCAGTTGAGCCTTTCTTAATTTTCCATAAGGATAGGGTATCTTTGCGTACTAATCCTTCCTTTATGCCTAAAGTGGTTTCTAGTGTGGCTTTAAACCAAACTATTCATTTGCCTACCTTTTATGCGAACCCCCAAAATAAAGGGGAAAAGATTTTGCACACTTTGGATATACACAGGCAGTTGCGATATTATTTGAGCAGAACTAAAGGGTTCAGGCAGTCTCAGCAGTTATTTGTTTCTTTTGCTTTGAGTTCTCAGGGCAAGCCTGTGTCAAAACAAACTATTTCTAAGTGGATTGGGTTGTGTATTGCTTTCTGTTATTCCCATCATGGTAAGGAGATTCCAGCTGGGATTAGGCCTCATTCCACTAGGGCTACTGCCACTTCTACAGCCTTTCTAAGGGGTAGCAACTAAAGATATTTTGGAGGCTGCTACTTGGAGTTCAGTGCATACTTTCTCTAAGCATTATCACCTTCCTCTTTACTCTAAATCGAGGGCTGGTTTTGCCACTGCAATTTTACAGGGCATTTTGGCAGCTCCTCCTGCTTTTTAGTTGTGCCATCCTCCCTTTTCTCTGCTTTGGGATTCTACCCAAGTGTAAGGACTGCAGCAATGTGAGATGAAGAACATAGTACAGTTTTGTACCTACCATAAATGTAGATGTTCGAAGATCCACATTGCTGCAGTCCAATTTACCCTCCCTCCTTCCCCTCTGTTGTTAGAGGCGGTTGTGTGGTGTGGGTTGTACATATTGTGAATATTGTATATATTGTACATATAGTTAGTACACAGGTGTTTGGTTGTTTTTGGTTGTCTTTTGGTTTTGACCTTTCTGTTTAGGGTCTTCTGACATCTGGGGCAAGAAAAGACTGAGGATATGACGTCGGTCATGCGCATATGTACCCTGACGTCCTGATGTCAGTCTTATGCGCCTTGACCGACGTCAGCCTAATACTTTGATATTCGGGCCGACCGAGGACAGCGGACTACCCCAAGTGTAAGGACTGCAGCAATGTGGATCTTCGAACATCTACATTTATGGTAGGTACAAAACTGTACTTTTGTCTTGTGGTAAACAAATACCTCATAAGGACTTCCATTCTTACTGCCTCCCTTGCCTGGGCCCAGACCACGACGTCTCAGCCTGTGCTGCCTGTGCTTGCTTTAATAAGCGCACACTCAGGCGCCGGGCAAAATTTGCAGAAGACTTTTTTGGCGAATCTTTCGCTTGTATCATGCCGTCGGAACAACCGACAGCACAATCTACCAAAAACCGCAAGGACCGGGACCGACATCCTCGGCCCGCATCTTCCACCGATACCACACCTAAGCCCTCCGCTAGTGCTTCGGTCCCTTCGGAAGTGGTAATTCTACCGCCCCAGGCCGACGACACCGCTTTAACGCGTTCTTCGGTCCCGGAAATTTCACCGGTGCCGGTTGTTGATTTTCCTCCAGAAACCGAAGCTCTGGATTTACCCGACACCATTCCTGTGGACAAGGTTACCCCTGCACGTGGGGCAGCTAGGCCTCCGGTATCCATGTCCATCAAGGCCTTTGCACGTGCTAAGGCTGCCAGCCAGGCCAAGGCCCATCCTAAGCCTACTGCTCAGGGCCCCTGTTCTGATAGACAGATCATGACTCTTGCTGCAGATTTAATCTCTCTTATCAGGGGTTCTCAGCCGCACCCAGACAGAGGTTCTCAGCCGCCTGCAGATAAAAGGCCTAGAACTGAGCAGACCGACACCCTCTCTTCAGATGTAGCCTCTGGGGATTCAGAGCACTCCGATACCCAGGAAGAATCCTTCCAGGCCTATGAGGACTCTGATGCTGAGGATTCAATTCCCTCTGCCTCCCCTCCAGAGGATATTTCTTTTGGTGAAGTTCTCCAGTCCATGAGAGAACATTTTCAGTGGCAGGGTCAGGAATTCTCTTACTCCAGGAAAAGGCTACGTACCTTCCTTAAGCTACCCCAGCACAGACCTTTAGCTATTCCTCCAGTGTTGGATGTCCTTGAGTGCTTCACCTGATTATCTCCCACCTGCTTCTGTCAAACCTGACAGATATTACAGGGTCCCTGAAACCCACAAGCATCTCTTTAAGGCCCACTCTGTGGATTTAGAGACTATTTCACAGGGCCCCAAGGCAGTGGCTTCTTCCTCAGCCAAAAACCCTCTGCCCGCTGACAGGGAAGCTAGGTCCCTGGAGAGATGGGGCAAAAAAGTTTATACCTCTTCCACCCTTGCCATGAGGTCACTCAACTGCCTTTTTCATATGTTTCAGTACCAGGATTACTTAATGGATGATTTGCAGAAAAAGTTAGCCTCTCCTGAGCCTATAGATAGAAAGGCATTGCAGGATTTGGTTCATAACACTCAGCAGGTTAGCAATCATTTTGTACAGTGTTGTTATGATGCATTGGAAGCTTCATGTAGGGCAGCCATGACAGGGGCCATTATACGTAGACATGCTTGGTTGAAAGAACAGCCACTGCCAGACCATGTTAAAGTTAAGCTCCTGGATGCACCTCTGGAAAAACAGAAGCTTTTTGGTGCTAATGCACAGGATGTGTTTAAGTCTATTGAGGAAAAGGCAAAATCAGTACAGACTGTCAAGGATTTCCTCCAGGTTCAGCCTCCCAGATTCAGCAGGAATTGGCCTTCTAAGAATTGGTCCTTTCCAGACTCAGACAAGTTTCAAAGGGGAAAGAACAGGCGTGCTTGAGGTAGAGGGCAATACCGAGGCTCCTACAGGGGCCGCCAATGGCAACCACCAAATCAAAGAAGTGGCGCAGGGAGTTCACCTGCACCACAGGGACAATCACAATGACTTGACTATCACTCCGCCTACCAAGGCTCAAAGAGAAGCACCTCTAGGCAGAAAATTATCCTTATTCTCAAAGAACTGGCACATTTTAACCAAGGACAAATGGATTCTGGACATAATAGAGGTTACAGGTTCCACTTCCACACCTTACCAACGAGACAAGGCATGCCAAACCTGCCACAAAATCAAAGGGCAGAGGCTCTCTTACAAGTTGCAAAGCTGTTACAAATAAAAGCTATAGAAAAGGTTCCTCCTCAGGAACAAGGCCAGGGATTCTATTCAAGACTGTTCCAAGAAAAGCAATGGAGGCCTATACTGGACTTGTCTGTTCTAAACACCTTTCTCATTGTGCCAAAATTCAAAATGCTGACGTTACAGCAACTCCTTCCCATGTTGGGCAAGGGGTCTTGGCTGGTTACTCTGGACCTCAAGGAGGCATACCTGCATGTCCCAATCAGACACAGCTGCAGAAGATACCTCAGATTTCTTGCAGGAACAGAGCATTATCAATTCTCAGCATTGCCGTTTGGCTTATCTACTGCGCCCAGAGTATTCGCGAAATGCCTGGCATCAGTAGTTGCACATTGCAGACTTCAGGGGATTCAAATTTACCCTTACCTGGACGACTGCCTCATACAAGCAGACAGCAAACAAACATTGATAAAAAACTTGGACTATGTCATACAGTTGCTACAGGCTTTGGGATACACAGTCAACATTCAAAAATCAAGACTATTACCATCCCAAAAGATTATTTTTCTAGGAGCAAAATTGGACACACAATCACAAATGGCTTTCCTCACAGAGGAGAAACAACAGCATTTACCAGATTACTTCAAAAGCCCAGCAAAACTTACCCAGCTGACCGCAAGGAAGATCCTGCAGGCCCTGGGTTTCATGGCATCTTGCATCCTTCTGATCCCTCTGGCAAGACTACACATGAGAAAGCTACAATGGTATCTAAAAAGCTTATGTTCTCAACACAGCCACAACCTAGAAGACGTAATACCACTCATTCCATGCCTGCAAAGGGAATTTTTGTGGTGGGCTCAAGCAAGCCATTTAAACCAAGGCATGCCCTTCAACAAAGTTCAAGCAAGTCAAACCATTACAACAGACGCCTCAGATCATGGATGGGGGGCGCACATGGAGGACAGATGCATTCAAGGTCAATGGACTCCCACGGAAATGCCTCTGCACATAAATCAAAAAGAGATGTTGGCAGTGATGCATGCAATAGAAGCCTTTGGAAAATCTCTTCAACAAGGCCATCTGCTAATAAGGACAGATAACACCACTGTCATGTGGTATATAAACAAGGAGGCACTCACTCGTATCCCCTAGGCACTCACTCGTATCCCCTCTGCAGACTAACAATGGCTCTTTGGGAAAAGTCCCTGAAACTGAACATCCATTTGCAATCCCAGTTTGTTCCGGGCAAGGACAATGTTCTGGCGGACAGGTTGAGCAGAAATTTCGTGGATCCACACGAATGGATGCTGCATCCAAACATTTCCTCACAAATAACTGCATGGGGAAGACTGGACATAGATCTATTTGCTTCTCATCTCAATCGCCACCTGGACAGGTTCTGCTCAAGGACACACCATCCTCTAGCCTGGAGAACGGATGCTCTCTCCTTCAGCTGGAATCCCCTAAAAATCTATGCATTCCCTCCTCTACCATTACTGACCAAGGTGTTACTGAAGATCAAAGCAGAGCAACCAAAGGGAATACTGATAGCTCCAGACTGTCCGAGGCAGCATTGGTATCCCTTGCTACTGAGCATAACTCACACCAAACCGTGGCCCTTGCCCCAATGGCCTCTGCTCCTAACTCAACACAATTACAGGACTGTTCATCAAAACCTGCAAACATTACAACTGACAGCTTGGAGGGTTCCATGACTTTGTCCCATGTCCCCCTCTCCGAAAAGGTTCAGGAAATCTTGCTGGAAGCACGCAGACCTTCCACCAGAAAAACCTATTCGGCCAAGTGGAAGAGATTCATCATCTGGAATGCCAAAAAGGGACAGGATGCATCAGTGATGAGCATACCTCAGATATTAGAATACTTGGCAGAAATGTTTAATAATGGCCTCTCATATTCTTCCATTAAAATTCACGCTTCAGCAATCTCAGCAAATTACAACTGTGACCCACCTGTGTTTCCGCATCCCTTGCTAAGACGGTTTCTAAGAGGGATAAAGAATATCAAACCTCCCAGAAAACCACCAGTTCCTGCATGGGACCTCAACTACGTCTTGGAAAAATTAACTCTTCCTCCTTTTGAACCAGCAGCATCTTCAGAAATGCAATTCCTCTCCTGGAAAACGGTCTTCCTGTTGGCGGTTACCTCAGCAAGAAGAGTCTCGGAGATACAGGCCCTCGTGGCAGTACCTCCCTTTCTCATTTTCCATCAGGACAGAGTTTCTCTAAGGACCAATCCTTCATTCATGCCAAAAGTGATATCCAGGGTGTCTCTAAATCAAGCAATTCACCTGCCTACTTTCTTTCCCAATCCTCAAAATAAAGGGGAAAAGCTGCTGCTTACTTTAGACATACACAGACAATTACGCTACTACTTGGACAGAACAAAGACCACCAGGAAGTCTGACCAACTATTTGTAGCCTATGCTGCCGGAGTGCAAGGAAAGGTAGTCTCCAAACAAACAATTTCAAAATGGATTGGACACTGCATCAGATTCTGTTACTCCTTCCATGGAAAGGGTGTGCCAGCCAATATTAGACCACACTCAACCAGAGCTATAGCCACATCTACAGCCTTTCTAAGAGGAGTGGCTACAAAGGACATTCTAGAGGCTGCTACATGGAGCTCCGTGCATACATTTACCAAACACTACAACCTGCCTTTATACTCCAGATCCCAAACAGGCTTTGCTTCTGCAGTCCTGCAGGGTCTTTTAGCTACACCATCCCTTGCTTAGATCCTACCACCCCCAGCTTGGCTATGGTATTCAACCCATATGTCAGGACTGCAGTTGCATTCTTGAAGGACATAGTACAGTTTTGTACCTACCATAAATGTAGATGTCCGATAGATATGCAACTGCAGTCAGGTTTTCCCTCCCTCCTACCCCTCTGTTTTTTCCCTTGGGTCCTTTCCCCCTCTCCTATTTAGCTGGGGATATCTGTTATGGTGTATCTGTTTATTACTGTTGTGCATGTCTGGAAATTTTTGCTTATCCATTCACAAAACTTAGCCTTCCTTGGAGGGCACCTGGCATCTGGGGCAAGAAACACTGAAGAAGATGGCGTCGGCTGATGCCTTTATACTCCAGCCGCTCTGACGTCGGGGAGGAGGTGACATCAGCCGACGCCGGACCCAGACTTTGGAATCCGGCCGACCGAAGGGCTGCCTGAGGCAGGACAACCCATATGTCAGGACTGCAGTTGCATATCTATCGGACATCTACGTTTATGGTAGGTACAAAACTGTACTTTGTCTTCGCCATACAGAACAAATCTTTGAGGTCCCTGTTTCAGCGTGAATGAGAGCTTTTTCTCATTGTAGCAAATTAATTTTCTTTGCTATTGAAGACAGTTCATGTGATCACCAGATGTGATGAAACCAGGCTTGGGATAAATCACATAATTATTTTCCTAACCATCCTTCATTACTTATTTATTTATTTATTTAACATTTTGTTGACCGGGAATGTCCGACTAGGTTCCATAGAGCCTGTTTTCAGCGGAGGCCCGGGGAGAAATGCTCCAGATGCATGTCTTTGGAATGTGGGAGGAAACCGGAGTACCCGGAGGAAACCCACGCGAACACAGGGAGAACATGCAAACTCCACACAGAAGGCACCCCAGCCGAGAATCGAACCGGAGAACCTCTTGCTGTGAGGTGACAATGTTAACCACTGCACCACTGTGCCACATTTAACTTGACTGTGTAAATAATTTCAGTAACTTCAGTCAAAAATTAAGGATGTAAATTATATAAACATTTTGGATTTTTTAAGTTGAGCTGTATGAATATTGCATAAAAACTGCACTCATACTTTATAGTGGCCCTGATCAAAGTACTGTCCTTCCCATCTGTCTGTGCTTGGATAATTCCTCCATTTAGCCACAGCTTAATTCTTCTAGTACAGATTGTAACATCATAGCATATGCAACACTGGGCATGTGTGCCCCTGAGCTTGGAAGCTGCATATAAAAATGGCTGATGGGGGGGGGGGGGGTGAAGCTTGGCCATATACCACCAAGGGACTCCTCTCACAGGTCAGCTGGTACATTAAGAACACATGTCATTTCTGCAAACAGAAAAGCTTGTAAACATCTTTTCCCATTTAAGATCTGTAGTTTTCTGGCCATTTTGTTTCAGCTGCTTGTAAGAATGAAATTAACTGTTAAGGCTAAGTACTAGTAGCAAGTTTTATACTGCAGTCGTGACTCTGGTTATCTCAATCTTCGTTTGCAATCCCTTAAGCCTATGGGCTTGTCACAAACTAACCATTCCTTCCATGTTTCCAGTAAAAGGATGCATTTCTATGTAGTGGGCTTACTTTGTTAACAAATATGTTTAAAAAGGGGTACCTATCCTTTTAAGATAAAGCAGTGTTTTTTTTTTTTTTTTAATTTCCATCAGGATTTTCCATAGGTAATGGGAGGTTTTATTTGTTAATCAGAGCAGAGCTCAGATTCAAGTGAATTGTTTTGAGACACCATGAGAAGGTTGCAGAAGATGAAAATCCGGTTTAAATGCATCATAAACATTCACATAAGGTGTACATTGTGCACTAAGAGGGAAAAAAGTCACTTGATCTGTAGTTGAAAGAGAGTTAGGAATAGTACATTCTAAGATGTGATTAATATAGTAATTGTAATTAAGGACATTAAGTAGATCTTCGGGGAGCATAAAGAGCAGAGAAGTGGTAGCTAGACAGTGTTTATAGTGGTTGCAGAGCACATGGGAAGGTTGGATGAGAGTGGAGATGGTCGGGAAGGTAAGAGGTGGAGGAGAGATACTGGAGTGTAGGAGTGGGAAGGTTGGTGGGGTTTATGGGGAAAGGAAGCGAGGATGGCAAAACTGAGGGACAGTTTTTCGTTCATGCTTAGTAAGACAAGCGGTAGTGAGGAATGTCTTATTGTATCAGATGGATAGAAGCACATTTATGTGGGAGAGGTATTTTTAGTAGGGTCATAATTTGAGTGGGACTGCACCATGAATCCTTCCTGGTAATGATGTGCAGTATGGGTGTGGGACTGAACAACTCAACCTCTTAGAGCAAGAAATCTGGACAGAGACATAAATAATTGGGGGGACGAAAGCCCAAAAATAGGGACTTTTTAAAATACTATTCTAGCATGTCCAAAGGTCAGTTGTCAATCTCCTCTCCGGTCCAGCTGGTGAATCTGGGAATCTTGAGGCAATGTTACAACTGCCTCATGTACACAGACAACCCTCTTCTCCTCCCAACAAATTCCAACACATGTGAGAGATGCATCCATATAGCCAAACTGGAGGCTAAGCTCTCTCAAGTCAGTACTGGCGTAACCAGTCAGGAGGAGAAGGAAACCACACTCACTACAATTCCAGTCTCACACAGACCTACCACGACAGTAAACCAAACACATAAACACACACAAACATACTCGGAGGCTCTAAATAAAAATCTGCCTAAGCAGCAGAGACCTCCAAAGCAGACACCCAAGCAACCGCTACCCCAAAACAAAACACATGCAACACATAGCTCACAAAGCCAGTTTGCCGAACAGTCACAGCCCTTAAGGCTAAACAACACACCTGATACACTTGTAATAGGTGACTCTTGTCAGGCACACTGACGTCCCGCTCACCAGGCTGAACAAGAAGAAGGTCACTGTGAGCTGCCTGTCGGGCGCTAGGATCCGCCACATAAAACAAGCACTCAGGTCACTCCAAGGCAAGTACAAATATAACTCCGTCATTGTCCATGCTGGTGTGAATGACCTGAGACGTACCTCCCTGGACTACATGGAGAGACATAGAGGAGCTCTCTGAGCATGAGGCCCAGGCCGGTATGACCCTGACCTTGAGTAGCATCTTACCCTCACCAAGAATGATGCCACAATATGAAGACAAGATGATCAATTTCAACAATTGGCTTAAGTATTGGTGTCAAAGGGGATCCAATGCCTGTCAGCCTGGGATGACATGCTCAACAAGCCACGATGTTTCGCTAGGGACGGCTTGCACCTGTCACCCCTGGGCTTTCGGATATTGGCAAAGGCTCTTGTTAACCCCATAGTGCCTTTTTTAGGCAAGGCTCAAAAGATAAAACCACTTCCATAGGTATCACAAGGGATAAGAAACTGAGAAATGCTACTCAGCGCCAGAAGTCTAAACCTCAAGATGCACGCACTCGAAACTCTCCTTAGCATAGAGAACATCGATATCTCTGCAGTAACAGAAACCTGGATGTTCTTCATCTCACATTGCTGCAGTCCTTACACTAGGGTAGTCCGCTGTCCTCGGTCGGCCCGAATAAAAGTATTAGGCTGACGTCGGTCAAGGCGCTTAAGACTGACATCAGGACGTCAGGGTACAAATGCGCATGACCGACGTCATATCCCCAGTCTTTTTTGCCGCATGGTCCGATGCAGAAGCAGCGTTGCAAGTGCCGTTCGGCGTTCTGAAATTTTTCGAATTCGGAGTTTCAGACGGAGTCAAAGTTGGCTAAGTACCCCGTTGGGGAATATTTTAGTTTTTTCTTGCCTCAGTGGTTTACCGGATGTCAAAAATTGAATAACTGTATTTCTTGTGGGAAACAGATACCGCATAGTGATTATCATACTTTGTGTATTCCTTGTTTGGGGCCTGAGCACGACGTTGTTGGGTGTCGCTTTTGTGCTAGGTTCAATAAGCACTATTGCGAAGGTTAGATTGTGCCAGGTTGGTCTTTGGGAAGCGGTGCAATTATAAGATGCCGCCGGATGCTCCGGCGCCCGCTTCAAGAAGCGCAAAGACAAGGCAGCTAAGCCCAGGCAAGAAGAGTCGTCCGTGCGGACGCCGGTTCTTTAGAGGCGCCAGTGGAACCGGTGGTTCCGCCGAGGCTTCTCAGGAGTCCCAGGGGAGACTTTGTTATTGCAGGATGTGGCCTCTCAGGAGGCAGGTCAGGCTGAAGGGGCTTCTCAGGTTACTGTACTCCCTCCCTTCCTAGGGTGGTTAGGCCCTCTCCTTCTGTTTCTAAGGCTTCTCCCAGAGGCAGGCCAGGTTTAGCTTCTGTTGGGGTCACTCCTGGTTCTTCAGGATCTGTGCCCAAGAAGCACATGCTTAAAATGGCAGAAGATTTAATTACTTTGATTAGAGGTTCTTTGCCCCCTCCAGATAAGAGGCCTAGGGTGGAACCAGAGTTGGGGAGTTTTGAGCAGGCTTCAGATGTTTCAGAGTCTTCGGCTGAAGACTTGCAGGAGTACTCTCCTTATTCTGATTCTGATGCAGATGATTCCACTCCTTCTGCTTCTCCTCCAGAGGATTTTTCTTTTTCAGAGACTCTTCATTCCATGAGGGAACATTTTAAGTGGGAAGGTCAGGACTTCTCTGATTCCAGGAAAAGGCTTAGGGAATTTTTGTTTTTACCCCAGCATAGGCCTTTGGCTATACCTCCTGTTCTGGATGTTGTGGAAGATGTGTTTGCGGAGGCTTCACTTAATCCTGATTCTTGGTCTCCTGCTCCGGTTAAACCGGATAGGTATTATAGGGTGCCTGAGGCTCATAAATATCTTTATAAGAGTCCTAGGGCGGACCCAGAAACTGTTAGTCAGGGACCTAAGGGTGTCAAGGCCTCTGTTGTAAAAAATCTGGTTCCTCCAGATAGAGGCCAGAGCTTTGGATAGATGGGGAAAGAAAGTCTGTACTTCTTCCACCTTAGCTATGAGGGCTTTGAATTGCCAGTTTCACATGTTGAAATATCAAAACTATCTTCTTTCTCAACTGAAGTCTAAGGTAGATGCTCTGGCGGAAGGCATTGAGTGTAAGGAACTACAAGATTTGGTACATGTCTCTGAACAGGTGGGTAAGCATTCTTTACAATGTGGTTTTGATGCTATACAGGCCTCGTCTAGGGTGGCTGCCACTGGGTCAGTTCTTCGCAGGCACGCCTGGTTGAGGGATCAGAATTTGTCTGAACATGTTAAGACAAGGATTTTGGATGCTCCTTTACAGTCTGATGTGTTGTTTGGTTCACCTGTGGAGTCAGTCTTGAAGAAAATGGAAGACAAGGCTAAGTCTATGCAGACTGTTAAAGATTTTTTGCAAGTCCAGCCTCCAAAGTTTAGTAGGAATTGGCCTGCTAAGGGGTGGACGTACCCTTCTTATGATTCACAGTCTAGGGGTAGATCTAGACGTGGTAGGGGCAGAGCTCAGAGCTCCTTCAGACCTAGAACAGGGAGTTCTCCTGCACAATCTTCAGGTGAGGGCAGGGGCCAGTCCTTTCGTAAACAGGCCCAATGACCTACCTTTTCAGCTGCCAGATCCTTCTTGCCTGGCAGCACCTTTGGGAGGAAGGTTGGCACTCTTCAAGGAAAATTGGAGTTTGATTACCCAAGACAGATGGGTATTGGATATCATACACCGAGGTTACAGGTTTTATTTCCATACCTTGCCTCCTTTCAAAGGCATGCCGGACGTTCCTCCTCAGCAAAGACTAGAGGCTCACAAACAAATTTCTCTGCTGCTCCAAATAGGGGCCATACAACCGGTCCCTCTGCCAGAAGTGGGCCTAGGATTTTATTCTCGCCTGTTCCTAGTACCAAAGAAGGGGAACACGTGGAGACCAATTTTGGATTTATCTATCCTCAACACTTATCTGGACATTCCCAAGTTCAAAATGTTGACGTTACAACAGCTTTTACCTCTGCTGGGCAAAGATCACTGGATGGTGACTCTGGATCTTAAGGAGGCTTACCTTCATGTTCCTATCAGGCTAAGTTGCAGGAAGTATCTGCGTTTTCGGGCTGGGACTTCTCATTATCAGTTCTCTGCATTGCCCTTTGGCTTATCTACTGCGCCCAGAGTGTTCACGAAGGTTCTGGCTCCAGTGATAGCTTTCTTCAGGCTAAGAGGAATACAGATCTATCCTTATTTGGACGATTGCCTGATTCTGGCTCAAGGAAAGGACGAACTTCTTTATCATTTACACTATGTGATAGCAGTGCTAAGATGCCTGGGGTATTCTGTGAACGAAATAAAGTCCAGTCTAGTACCCTCTCAGGACATGTGCTTTCTGGGTGTGAGACTGAATACAGCATCCCAGATGGCCTTTTTGACCCCGGACAAACAAAAGAATCTTTCTCTTTACTTCCATCAATTGTCTCATCAGTCCAGGCTGACTGCAAGGACAGTCCTTCAAGCCTTGGGGTTCATGGCATCTTGTATTCTGGTGCTTCCCAATGCCAAACTGCATATGAGGAAGCTACAATGGTATCTCAAAATGTATGGACACAGCACTGCCAAGATATGGACACTGTCATTCAGATAATACCTTGCATTCAAAAGGAATTTTTGTGGTGGGCTCAGGAATGTCACCTAAACAAGGGACTCTCTGTGACCCGGCCAGAGGCGAGTCAGATTCTAACGACAGATGCCTCAGACAAAGCTTGGGGAGCTCATCTAAATGGAAAGTGGATACAAGACACGTGGCCTGCCAGACTTCTACATCTACATATCAACTTGAAGGAGATGTTAGCAGTCCAATTTGCATTAATAGCTTTCAAGGATTTACTTCTTCCAGGGCAGGTGTTGATTCTAACAGACAACACAACTGTCATGTGGTACATCAACAAGCAAGGGGGAACACATTCTTATCCTCTATGCAGACAAGCAATGATTTTGTGGGAGACTGCTCTCAGTTTACAGCTAAATCTTCAGGCAAGGTTTCTGCCGGGAGCACAGAACTCCTTAGCAGATGTGTTGAGCAGACAAATTATGGATCCCCACGAGTGGAAATTGGATCCTCATGTATTTCAGAAATTGACAGTGTCATGGGAAACTCCAGACATAGATCTGTTCGCTTCTCCACTAAACTACCAGCTGCCAAAGTTTTGCACAAAAAGGTTTCATCCCACAGCTTGGAAAGTGGATGCTCTTTCATTCAATTGGAGCAATCTTCATGTGTATGCCTTTCCACCTCTGCCTCTCCTCCCAAAGGTACTTCTGAAGGTCAGACAGGACAAGCCAAAGATGATTTTAATAGCTCCAGATTGGCCTCAACAGCACTGGTACCCACTACTGAGAAGTCTGGCAGGGAGCCTCCATGGCCTTTACCTTCGATTCCACACCTGCTGTCTCAGGAGAACAGTCATTTACTCAATGTCAAACTTCACTCTCTTCACCTGACAGCCTGGCATATTCTGTTCTAAACCCTGGAGGGTCTCAGCTTCCACAGCAAGTTTTGAATGTTATTTTGGAGGCCAGAAGGCCTAGTACAAGGAAAGTGTACGCAGATAAATGGAAGAGATTTTTATTTTGGAGTGCAGCAAAGGCATTTGATGTTTCTAAGCCTAATTTAAGTGTGGCTCTGCAATATCTTACTGAGTTACTGGACAAAGGTTTGTCCTTCTCTTCTATTAAGGTTCATGCTGCAGCAATTTCTGCTCACTGTGACTGTGACCCACCATTGTTTTCTCATCCTTTGTTTAAGCAATTCCTTAGAGGGGCAAAGAATATAAGACCCCCGGAGAGCTCCTACTCCTGCTTGGGATCTCAATTTTGTGTTGGAGAAACTCACTCTACAACCTTTTGAGCCTGCAGCTACTGCTGAGTTGAAATATTTATCATGGAAGACTGCTTTTTTGTTAGCCATTACCTCTGCGAGAAGGGTTTCTGAATTACAGGCCCTTATGGCAGTTGAGCCTTTCTTAATTTTCCATAAGGATAGGGTATCTTTGCACTAATCCTTCCTTTATGCCTAAAGTGGTTTCTAGTGTGGCTTTAAACCAAACTATTCATTTGCCTACTTTTTATTCAAACCCCCAAAATAAAGGGGAAAAGATTTTGCACACTTTGGATATACACAGGCAGTTGCAATATTATTTGAGCAGAACTAAAGGGTTCAGGCAGTCTCAGCAGTTATTTGTTTCTTTTGCTTTGGGTTCTCAGGGCAAGCCTGTGTCAAAACAAACTATTTCTAAGTGGATTGGGTTTTGTATTGCTTTCTGTTGTTCGCATCATGGTAAGGAGATTCCAGCTGGGATTAGGCCTCATTCCACTAGGGCTACTGCCACTTCTACAGCTTTTTTAAGGGGGGTGGCAACTAAAGATATTTTGGAGGCGGCTACTTGGAGTTCAGTGCATACTTTCTCTAAGCATTATCACCTTCCACTTTACTCTAAATCGAGGGCTGGTTTTGCCACTGCAATTTTACAGGGCATTTTGGCAGCTCCTACTGCTTTATGGGTTTGCCATCCTCCCTTATCTCTGCTTTGGGATTCTACCCAAGTGTAAGGACTGCAGCAATGTGAGATGAAGAACATAGTACAGTTTTGTACCTACCATAAATGTAGATGTTCAAGATCCACATTGCTGCAGTCCAATTCCTCCTCCTTCCCCTCTGTAGTTAGAGGCGGTTGTGTGGTTTGGGTTGTACATATTGTGAATATTGTATATATTGTACATATGGTTAGCACAAGGGTGGTTGGTTGTTTTTTGCTGTCTTTTGGTTTTGACCTTTCTGTTTAGGGTCTTCTGACATCTGGGGCAAGAAAAGACTGAGGATATGACGTCGGTCATGCGCATTTGTACCCTGACGTCCTGATGTCAGTCTTAAGCGCCTTGACCGACGTCAGCCTAATACTTTGATATTCGGGCCGACCGAGGACAGCGGACTACCCTAGTGTAAGGACTGCAGCAATGTGGATCTTCGAACATCTACATTTATGGTAGGTACAAAACTGTACTTTCAAGGCTCCCGAGAGCACCCCAGCACTACCAGGTTATACCTCATACCATGCTTTTCGGCCCCAAAACTTGGACCGAACCACAAAAGGAGGGGGAGTATCAATATTAGTCAAAGATACCCACACCTCCAGGTTGGTGGCACAGCACGAAGCATCAGAGACTATCCATGTGCAACTAACAGTGGGTAAAACTGCCTTCCAGTTTATAGCCTGCTACAGACCACCCTCCCAAACCCAGGAACCCCACTCGGCCTTCGTGAGAACACTGGAAAATATGAAGGTCTCTCCAAACACCGTTATATTGGGCGACTTCAACTACCCAAACATAGACTGGGAGCATTACTCTAGCTCCAACACCCTAGCCCAAAGGTTCCTAGAATTTATAAACTCAAATGCTATGGACCAACTTGTTACCACTCCCACAAGAGGGGAAAATATACTGGACCTGATCATCACCAGCATGGGGACTCTATGCTCCAGACCAGAAGTGTATCCCTCACTGGTAAGATCAGACTATAAACTAATCTCACTGGATATTCACATCCCGATCCCACCTCCTGTCCAGAAAACCACAGTGAAAAACTTCTCTAAAGCAAATTTCACATTCCTCAAAACCGAGGTGGAATCCTTTAAAGCCCCCGGGCCTGTGGAAAATACGACCCAGACCGCAGAATCCTTTATAAATGCATTCTGTGAACACCTTCAGGAATGCATGGATCATGCAATCCCAAATAAAACCAAGACCCAATCCTCCAAAGGCAGACGTCCTGTCTGGTGGACCCCAGCCATAAACAAACTATACAGTAGGAGGAAGCTGCTAAATGATGGAGCAAAATCCCAAAAAGGGAAGGCATCTCTGATCAGTATTAGCAAAAAACTACGGGCACTCATAAAATCGTCTAAGGCCAGCTTCGAGAGAAAAATTGCACAGGACACTAAGGATAATCATAAGGCTTTCTTTAGTTATGTTAGGAACCTGGATGTGGGAATTCCCAGATATGCTCAGAATTAGTCCAAAACGACAAATAATACACCAAACCCACAGGCATTGCCAACATCCTAGCTGACAGGTTCAGCGCAAACTCCCCCCCCCCACCAAAAGGGCAAATATCTATCCCAGCAGAGTGCTGCCCCCCTGACATCTCAGATGCTCAGGTAAGAGCCGCCCTCTCCAAAGCAAAAAAAAACGCATCAGTGTGACCAGACAGTGTCCCGGGCTGCATCCTACATGAACTCCAAGAAGAGCTAAACCCAAACATAAAACTACTGTTCAATCTCAGCCTTACTACAGGATATGTACCCAAAGAGTGGCGTACAGCAACAGTGGTCCCTCTCCACAAAGGTGTGGTGCCTCAACGTATCCTGGAAACTATCGCCCCATAAGCCTGACTAGCTTGGTCTGCAAAGCTATGGAAAGGATCATCATGGACCTCATAAATAAAGATATCGGGGACCTACAGACACTGGATCCTACCCAGTTTGGCTTTAAGGGCAGATCCTGCCTCTTAAACCTGGTTGATTTCTTTGAAACAGTCACCAAGGCCATCGATGAGGGGAAGGTGGTCCACACAGCCTACCTGGGCCTCGCAAAAGCCTTCGATACAATACCCCACTCGGGCATTATAGATAAGCTCACCAGCTTAAATATAAACCCCTATGTCACTAGATGGGTTGCAAACTGGCTCAAGGACAGAACCCACATGGTTAGAATTGCTAGAGCCATGTCAGACTCCAAACCAGTTACAAGTGGCGTCCCACAAGGCTCAGTCCTGGGACCTCTCTTGTTCAGTATATATTTCTCGGAGGTATAGGCCAACACGGAAGGACTGTGGCTGACCAAGTTCGCAGATGACTGAAAACTGGGCACCATAATCGACTCTAAAGCCGATACAAGCATCCTCCAAAAGGGCCTCATAGAAACAGACAACTGGTGCCAGAGCCATGGCCTCAAGCTAAACGCCAAAAAGTGTATAGTCATCCCCTTTGGCAAAACAAAGTGCTGCCCACAAATTACCACATAGGTGGTAATCCATTAAGTACAGAAGATGTAATTAGGGACCTGGGGACCCAAGTTGATAGCAGTCTCTCATTTGACAACCACGTGGCCAAAGTGGTTAGAAAAACATTTTATATAGCCCACCTAATCATGAAGGGATTCGCATCTAGATCAGGGGAGGTCATCGTGCCTCTTTACTCATCCCTCATCAGGCCCATAATTGAGTACAATGCCCCTTTTGGGATGTACCTTACCAGACACCTGCAGCAACTGGAAAGACCCAAAAGTACCTCACCAAGAGGATCAAAGGGCTCAAACAGATGCCATATGCTGCCCGGTTAAAGAAACTCCAGCTCTACTCAGTGGCATACTGCCTGTTCAGGGGCGATCTGTGCCTGACGTATAAAGCCATGTCCAACCCGGAATTAATGGACATGCTGCACCTCAGAAAATCCAAATCCCATCGAGCTACTCGCTCGAGAGACTTGAACCTCAGCACTGAAATAAATAGGATATGCTGGAGGGACAGATTCATAACACAGAGGCTCCCTTCACTCTGGAATAAAATCCCAGTCCAGGTTAGTCAGAGTCTCTCATTGACTCTCTTCAAGAGGAATCTTGATGAGTGGATGGGAGATCGTAGGTTTAACCCGAGTATCACTTCTGTGTCACTGTTAGACAGAGGCACAGTATACTAACGTCGAAAAAGGGCATAGCAAAATTAATTTAAAATGGGTGGCGAAAGCCAAACACATTCTGGCTAGGCTTATAAATGCCCTAGGGCAGATAGCCTAGTATGAACCTGTGAACCTCTATTGCTCTTACAAACGGTTTTGCTTTAGCATGAATTGTCAGAAGGGTATGAAGTCTGAAACTCAAATGTCTCTTTATTTTCTGTTTTCAGTCTTTAAATGACGTGCCAGTAATTTGCCAGAAAACCACAATTTTATGAAAAACTAACGAAAAATATGAAACCAATCTGTACAGTTGAGAGGTATGTATGGCACAGGTGCACACCTGAGCTCTGCCAGGATCTCCAAATTTCTGAGCTATTGTGATCCTGATAACTTGTCCGCATGATGTGTGCTTTGTTCATACGTTGAGCCATCCATAAAGGTGCTTACTACCTTTCTACGCTGAATGTGTGGTCCTAATCTGCCCAGGCAGTCCCCTGCTCACTAGGGGCATTACTCACATTAAATAGACAAGCTCTGCTTTTCTGCCTCTGTAATTTCTTTGTTTTTGGTTTCTAATACCATGAAGGAATGGACCCCATTCCCAAGTCCAGGGTACAGTTAAACGAGTTCATGGAATTTGTATTTCAGTCTTTGAAAATTTTTAGATGAGTGCACTTCTCAGCACCCCCATTGTGCCCAGAATTGCCATCTCCTGTAATTCATACTGGGTTACATTTATTAGAAGCATATTTAAGTACGATTGTAAGTTTTTGTTTTTTTTTTTTTATAAGACCCGTTACTCCTATTTTTGAAAGGGTATGGGTATCTTTCTGCCACATGGCTCATTTCTGTTTAAAGATCATGGTGTTTTATGACTGTCTCTGTGTGTAGGACACTGTGGTCAATGGGTATAGCAGTTTCAGTGATCAACTCTACTTTTTTCTTGGACTACTTTACCTGTTTGTTTCGCGTCTGTTTTTTCAACTGTTGGTAACCAGTGATCCCATCTGATGTAAACTTCATCATTCTATATAGTACTTTTTATGATTCATGATGTTCTTCGTTTCACTGTTGCAGTCATTGCATTTGGGTAATCTTCTGGCAGGTTGCCCTCAGTTGGCCTGAATTCCAAAGCCTTGGGTCCTGCGTCGGTTGCGGTCTCCTCTTCCATGACGTCAGGGCAGCCAACGCCATTTTCTTTAGTCTTTCTTGCCGCGCGGTGCCTGAAGCAGAAGCATTTTGCAAGTGCCGGTCAGCCAACTACTAAAATATTCGAGTTTGAGTTTCAGAACCGAAGTCTTCACTAAAGCCAAGTACCCCGTTGGGGAAACTTTCTTCTTGCTTTTTACCGATGTCAGAAAAAGTTAATTGCATTACTTGTGGGAAGCAAGTACCTCATAAGGATTTTCATTTATACTGTATTCCTTGCCTAGGCCCTGCTCACAACGTGCCTGGCTGTCGGTTTTGTGCTAGATTTAACCAACGCACTATTAAGCGTCTGTATATTTTTGCATCCAAGTATTTTGGAAACAGATTTAACTACCCAGAAATGTCATCTGATAGCAATCTGACTACCGGAGTACATAAAAACGCAAAGAAAAGGACAGAGAAAGGCAGTCTAGGTCCAAAACTGACAACGAAGCTTCTCCTAAGCCAGTCGCCGGTACTCAGTGAGGTGCCTTCGCAGCCCCTGATACCCGCTACCTTTGAGTTGCAGGCCTCTACCGACACCCATGTAGGGGCTGGCATGCCGCAAGATACTCTAGGTATTGGACTGACGGATGTATCTCCCTTGGATGGGTCCGGAGCCGCTGAGCAGGCACTGGCTTCTGAGGGTGTCTTCAGACCTCAACATTTTTATATCAAACCGAAAGTTGCAAAACCAAAGACAAAGACACCTTCTAAAACTAAAAAGACACCTGAGCCACGTGCACAGGCCTTTATGCCTAAAAAAAACAGATGATCAAAATGGCTGAAGACCTTATTACCTTGATCAGGGGTACCCACCCCCCTCCAGATAAGAGGCCTAGGCAAGACACGGACTATGAATCTTCAGATCAGATTTCTATTACTTCTGATTCCTCTTTTGATCAGGAATTATCTTTACCTCCCTATGAGGATTCTGATGCTGAGGAGTCTGTTCCATCTGCATCTCCTCCTGAGGATTATTCATTTGGAGAAACCTTGCATACTTTGAGGGAGCATTTCCACTGGGGAAAGTCAAGACTTCTTAGAATCAAAAAAGAGGCTCAGGGATTTCCTTCTCTCTCAGCACAAGCCTTTAGCCATTCCTCCTGTTTTAGACATTGTGGATGATGTGTTTTCGGAGTCAAGCCTGACCCCTGACTCCTTACCTCCAGCTCCCAGTAAGCCTGACCAGTATTACAGGGTCCCTGACTCTCAAATTTTTATTTAGAAACCCTGCTGCTGATCCTGAAACTATTTCACAGGGTCCAAAGGGAGTTAAGGCCTCAACAGCAAAAAACCCTACCCCTCCAACAGAGATTCAAGGGCAGTGGACAGATGGGGGGAAAAAAGGTTTATACATCTGCAACCTTGGCAATTAGGGCCTTAAACTGTCAATTTCATATGCTTAAGTACCAACAACATTATGGGATTACTGAAACAGAAAATGATGATGATTTCAGAATGGCAGGAAGATGCATTCAGGGCATATGGGCAACAAATCAAATGCATTTACATATCAACCAGAAAGAGATGCTAGCTGTTCAAAATGCCCTAACAGCCTTCAAGGACTTACTTCATCCAGGACAACTGCTGATAAAGATGGACAACACCACAGTCATGTGGTAGGTAAACAAGCAAGGGGGCACATACTCATACCCCCTTTGCAGATTAGCCATGGCACTGTGGGACACAGCTTTGACCTACCAAATAAATATTCAAGCTCAATTCCTGCCTGGAAAACAAAACATTGGCAGACTATTTAAGCAGAAACCTTATGGATCCTCACTAGTGGAAACTAAATCCACAAGTCTTCAGCATGATAGCAAAGAAACGGGGGAGCCCAGACATAGACCTATTTGTCTCTCCTCAAAATTATCAACTGAAAAGATTCTGCACAAGGACTTATCACAGACAAGTATGGAAAGTGGACGCCTTATCCTTCAGTTGGAAAGACCTATCAGTTTATGCCTTTCCTCCTCTGCCTGTTCTACCCAAGGTCCTCTTAAAAGTCAGACAAGAGAAGCCAAAGATGATATTAATTGCCCCCAACTGGCCCCGCCAATACTGGTACCCAATCTAAGAAACTTGTCTCGATACCCAGCTTGGACCTTGCCACAAAACCCACAACTACTGTCCCAGCAAAACAATCAGATCATGCACAATCAACTACAGACTCTGAACCTGGCAGCATGGTTAATCCTGTAATCATACAGACACCTCTCAGTAAAGCTGTGATGGATGTCATTTTGGAAGCCAGAAGGCCTAGTACTAGAAAATCTTATGCTAACAAATGGAAGAGATTCTGTGCTTGGAATTGAGCACAAGGAACTGATGCAGCAGAACCGCATTTTCCTCGGATATTACAATATTTAACTGAGATGCTTGACAAAGGCCTATCTTTTTCATCAATCAAAATCCATGCCTCTGCCATTTGAGCTCATTACAATACAGAGCCACCAATCTTTTCTCATCCTTTACTAAAGCAGTATCTTGGAGGATCCAAAAATTTAAGGCCTCCTAGAAGATCACCATTAATCTGCGTGGGACCTCAATTATGTGTTGGAAAAGCTCACCCTGCCTCCATTTGAACCAGCTGCTACCGCTGATATAAAGTTCTTGTCATGGAAGAAAGCTCTGCTACTGGCAATTACTTCAGCAAGAAGAGTTTGAGCTACAGGTCCTCATGGCTGTAGAGTCTTTTATCATATTTTACCCAGACAGGTTGTCTCTGAGGACAAATCCTACCTTTATGCCTAAGGTCGTTTCCAGTGTGGCTCTTAACCAAACAGTTCATCTGCCAACTTTTTATCCAAATCCTCAGAACAAAGGGGAGATAATTCTGCATTCCTTGGACATACACAGCTAAGATTCTACTTGAGCAGGACTAAAGCTCTAAGAAAAACTAAGCAGTTACTAGTGTCATATGCTGCAGGATCAGAAGGAAAGTCTTTTTCAAAGCAGACAGTTTCAAAGTGGCCATTGCATTCGTTTCTGCTACTTACACCATGGCAAACCTGTGCCCAACGGCATTAGGTCTCAATCCACCAGGGCTGCAGCTACTTTAGCAGCCTTTCTCAGAGGAGTACCAACCAAGGACATTCTAGAGGTTGCTACTTGGAGTTCTATTCACACCTTTACAAAGCATTGCCATTTGCCTCTCTATGCCAAGTCCAGGGCAGGCTTTGCCACTGCAGTGCTGCAGAGCCTTATAGCCTCATCTAATGCTGTTTAGCTCCAGCCTCCCAACCATAGCTTTGGGATTCTACCCAAATGTAATGACTGCAACAGTGAAACATGAAGAACATAGTACAGTTGTGTACACTTAACATAAATGTAGATGTTAGTGTCTTCACTGTTGCAGTCCAGGTTACCCTCCCGCCACCCCCCTGTCACTCTACAGTTTATCTTTCCTTCTCTGTTTTCTACAGTCTGTGGTGTATTTGCTTGTAGATGAAGGTAAAGTGTATATTGATGCATGTATATATATATATATATATATATAAGTATATTGCTACCTTTTTGGGGGCACCTGACATCGGGGGCAAGAAAAACTAAAGAAAATGGCGTCGGCTGCATGTTTTATACCTCTGACGACCTGACGTCATGGAAGAGGAGACAGCAACCAACGCAGGACCCAAGACTTTGGAATTCAGGCCGACTGAGGGCAACCTGCCAGCAGATTACCCAAATGTAATGACTGCAACAGTGAATACACTCTAACATCTACATTTATGGTAAGTGTACACAACTGTACTTTTCCTATGCTTCTCGGCTGCCAGTGTTTTGTAGTGTTTGCACAATCTCCAGTGCAGCAGTTTTGCCACATTATTATGCCTGTCAGTATACAGGCCCTCTGCCATTAGTGTATCATACCCAGCAACAAGATGTGCGACTGCTTCTAGTTCTTTTTTACAGAACCTGCATTTGTTTCTTCAGTGATTTCAGTGGACTTTGTAAAACAGCAAGTGGTTTGTCTTCTGAAGTATTCTCTACTGAGCATTATTCACATTTGTTCATGTTTTACTGCTAACTTTTCATGTACAAATGTTCATGCACTCTCTCCTGCTCAAGTTCCTTTATCAAGTTGTTGTCACAGGTTGATAGTTTCTTGGTGTTGCAGTTTTCTTTTTTTTAAATGTTGATTTGACACAGTTTTCAAGATCAGTTGTCATTCTTGTATCAATGAAAAGTTGTAACTCTTTGTAATTGTGCTTTCAGCTTATCTGAACTGTACAGTCTTAATCCACAAAAGATGATGGTCTTTAAACAAGGTTTCTAGGAACCACATTGTAGCTATAGCCTAATTTGTTAAGAAAACGGCTTAGTGTGGTAACAGGCAAGAAGAAATTATAGTGGTGACAAAGAATCACCTTGGAATATCTCCCTTTGAATTTTTATCCCAGGGTTAATAATTTGCTCTTTGTCATTGCTATTGTAGAGTGGTTTGCCACTGTTTCGTGGTCACTGTAATTTGTCAATGCTATCTTGTACATCTGTAATCATTCCTTTACCAAGAATGTGGGATGTTGTCAGATGCTTTTTTCGTACTCTTATCAATGGCATATTTAGATTGTTTAGCCTTGAGGACTGATGTTGCTTGCTGCCCCCAGCACAGAGTGAGTTTTTGTTTATGTATTTACTTATTTATTGATTTACCAGGAAAGTCCACTGGGTTAGGAACCCATTTTTAGTGGAGGCCCCGGGGAGAAAAGCTCCAACAATACAAGATGTACATAATGAGGTATTAAAACAATTCTAAACAATGCAAGTTACATAGGCTAAAGTAGTAGCTACAGGCATTTAAATAGTAATTACAGAAATTGCTACATACATAGAATACAAATTTTATGTATTATATATATATATATATATATATATATATATATATATATATATATATAAAATGTAAAATATATATCTGTGTGTGTGTATGTACACGTTTGTTAATGTAGTTTGGATCAGAAAAGCATGGTAAATGGAGAGCGGGAAAAGAGGAAGTAATGCAACAAAATAGAAATAGTGGGATGCTGGTTAAGTAGTGGGCAAATAGGATGCAGTAAAGGTGAATGGTATGAAATGGAGATGGAATGGGAAAAGTTGTATAGATAGGGTAGATGAAAAATCAAGAGAGAGGATGTATATAATTTGGTAAAGAGGTGGGAAAAGAAGACTAAGAAAAGAAATGGGGAATGAAATGGGAGAGGGAAGTGGGAAGGGAGAAAAGGGAAAAAGATAAAGTTTTGGATCATTGATGTTTAGTTTTGGGCACAAGGACAATTCTGATTGTTGAAGTATTTTTTTAATGATAGTTTGAATGCTTTTAATCAGTCAAGCGAGTTCTAGTTTCTTAAACAGAGTTGCAAAGAATCTGCCCCGATTCCTCAGAGAGCAGTACTGAGAGGAATACAGATCCTTTATACAGAGGCTTACCTGGGTGTTTGGGTGTTGTGGCTTTGTGCCAAGCAGGGGTGGCTGTTGAAGGGGTTCAAGTGTTGCAGTAGTTCAGGAACTAGCCTCACTCTGCTTGAGTGGCCCTGCTTCTTCCCTGTACCTTCTAGCTCTGGTGCCTGGTATCTAAGGAGTGATCTGGGCTCCCAAAGAGGGCCAGAGTCACCTGGGATATTTAGGGGCCCAGCAGTGTAAACATGGAAATGTCCCAATGTGGATGCAGAAAGCTATGCCATAGGGTTATGCAAGGTGTCATGGTCTCTCCTCCCCTTATTCCCTCAGAGGAAGTTGCCTGCCAGTCAACCCAGTGAGGTGAGATGTCAATCACAAAAGCATCAGTTTAAATTCTGGCAACTTTTTTTCTTTTGTTTGGCTGGAAAAAATAAGCCAATACCAGAAAATGTACTAGAAATAAGAAAAGCAGGTTTTGTAACTTTAAGCATTTTTACTATCCAAGTGACTCAGAAGAAAACTTTAAAAAAAGTAAGCTATAAGAAAGAACAAGGACCCCTTGAGCAGTCTAGGTGGCCTGGGGCTAGGACATGTTCCTTTTGTGAATGTACTGGTAGAGACGCAAGCAAATCTCTTATTTTTCCTTGCAGCTCAGTGTAAAGAGCTGGAACTCCGTGCTGGTGATGGCTAGTCACTTTAGCCCCCACTCACTTTGTTTCCTTTTTTTCTGCCTTTAGAGGCATCACACAAAATCTGTTTTGAGGAGGGGGGGGAGGATGACTGAACAGAGCTATTAAGTGAAACTTGATGGCTTTTAGAGGTTACGTCTCAATGCAAGTTGGAACGCCAAATGTTTCACTTTAACAGCTTGAATGGTAATCTTAGCCTGGTAAAGCCAGAGCATTGGTAAACTCTAGGAGACTGGAGTACATTTCCACAAAGTTGTTGAGAGATTTTCCATTTTTTCCCTAAAAGCTGTTTCAGCATTTGGGGACCCAAATGTTTGTTTATTTACATTTGTTGACCGGGAGTGTACGACTGGACGTAGATCCATTTTCAGCAGAGGCCCAGGGAGAAAAGCTCCACAGTTAAAATATACAGGCAGTAGTTGCATTGGATTTACATAGCACACAATACAAGCGGGCACGACCTTTAACATAAAACTTTTTTTGAACCCCATAAAAGCAGGCATGGACATTGTATTGTAGCATATAAATGTCAATGTCAAACTACTAAGCTCCACAAAAGTGGGCATTGCATTTATAGAGCACGTTTACCAAATAGTAATGTGATCTGGAGGTCCTTGGCCAAAAGACGAGTTTAAGACCGATAATGATAGACTATACTATGTGACTAAAATGATGGACCTGAAGAAGCCTCTAGGGTAAAAGTGATTTATAAATGCCTTGAGAAATGTTTACTTTTTTTTTTATCTAGTATCTTGTTATAAAAGGAAATTTTAGGGTTTTACTTTAGGAAGGGATCATGCTTCACACAAAAATAATTTGATTTCAAAACAGAGGATAAATTGGAAGAGGATGACTGGTTTGCTGGGTGAATACAGTCCTATTTGACATGAAAAACAGGTAAAACTGATGCCAAGTATTGCTGAGTATTTAAAACAGGTGAAAAGGGCTTACAACAACCAATAGCCCAACAGACCTGGCACCTCCCCCTGTTAACCATTTAAATACTGCAACAGTTACTGGATGTTCACTAAACAAGATCACTCATCCAACAGTGAATAAATGTCATTGAATCTGTTACTAGTGCGGTTCTTTGTCGCACGATCCTAGAACTGCTTAGTCTGTAGCATGCAGTGTAGACCAGGCCATAGGTCTAGTGGATGTTTGCTTTGTATTTAGAGCCATTAGCAAATATAATTTTCGTTGTCCACGAATATAATTGTTACGGTATTCAAAAAAGTGGTCTTTATTTGAAAGTGATTATTTTGTATATGATAAATCCAGAAAGGGGCATTTCTGTGTTGTGGAACATTTTGAGAAAGTTTCAAGACTTTTTGGGATATAAAGTTGATGGAGAAAAAAACTGTAGTGGCAAATTGTGAACCCACATATGCACTGGTTCAGCAATACCCATATTTATGGGAACATGATACAAATAAGTTTTTAAGTTTATGGATTAAAAAATGCTTCAGATGTTCTTCATCTCACATTGCTGCAGTCCTTACACTTGGGTAGTCCGCTGTCCTCGGTCGGCCCGAATATCAAAGTATTAGGCTGACGTCGGTCAAGGCGCTTAAGACTGACATCAGGACGTCAGGGTACAAATGTGCATGACCGACGTCATATCCTCAGTCTTTTTTGCCGCATGGTCCGATGCAGAAGCAGCGTTGCAAGTGCCGTTCGGCGTTCTGAAATTTTTCGAATTCGGAGTTTCAGACTGAGTCAAAGTTGGCTAAGTACCCCGTTGGGGAATATTTTGTTTTTTTCTTGCCTCAGTGGTTTACCGGATGTCAGAAAAAGTGAATAACTGTATTTCTTGTGGGAAACAGATACCGCATAGAGATTATCATACTTTGTGTATTCCTTGTTTGGGGCCTGAGCACGACGTTGTCGGGTGTCGCTTTTGTGCTAGGTTCAATAAGCGCACTATTAAGCGAAGGTTGGATTGTGCCAGGTTGGTCTTTGGGAAGCGGTGCAATTATAAGATGCCGTCGGATGCTCCGCGCCGCTTCTTCAAGAAGCGCAAAGACAAGGCAGCTAAGCCCAGGCAAGAAGAGTCGTCCGCATCGACGCCGGTTCTTTAGAGGCGTCAGTGGAACCGGTGGTTCCACCGGAGGCTTCTCAGGAGTCCCAGGGGGAGACTTTGTTATTGCAGGATGTGGCCTCTCAGGAGGCAGGTCAGGCTGAAGGGGCTTCTCAGGATGTTCTTCGTTTTCCATTGCTGCAGTCCTTACTATTGGGTATAGTCCGCGTCCAGTCGGCCCGAATACCAGAGTATAAGGCTGACGTCGGTCAGGGCGCATTAGACTGACGTCAGTACGTCAGGGTACTAATGCGCATGACCGACGTCATATCCTCAGTCTTTTTTGCCGCATGGTCCGATGCAGAAGCAGTTTTGCGAGTGCAGGTTGGCGTTCTGAAATATTTCCGAAACCGGAGTTTCAGACCGAAACAGAGTTGGCTAAGTACCCGTTGGGAACATTTTGTTTTTCTTGCCTCAGTATTTTACCGGATGTCAGAAAAAGTGAATAACTGTATTTCTTGTGGGAAACATACCTCATAGGGATTACCATACCTTGTGTATACCTTGTTTAGGGCCTGAGCACGACGTTGTTGGTTGCCGCTCTTGTGCTAGGTTTAACAAACGCACTATTAAGAGGAGGTTAGACTGTGCCAGGTTAGTGTTTGGGAAGCGTTGCAATTATAAAATGCCGCCGGATGCTCCGGCGCCCGCTTCGTCGAAGAAGCGCAAGGACAAAACAGTGAAGCCTAGGGTTGATGAACCAGCAGTCCCGGACGTCGGTTCTTTAGAAGGCTCAGTGGAGCCAGAGGTTTTGCCAGGAGTTTCCATGGAGTCTCAGGCAGAAACTTTACTGTTACAGGATGTGCCTTCTCAGGAGGTAGGCCAGGCTGAGGGGCTTCTCGGTAACTGTTCTTCCCTCTCTTCCCAAGGTAGTTAGAGCCTCTCCTTCTGTTGCCAAAACTTCTTTGAGAGGTAGGCCTAGTTCAGCTTCAGTGGGGGCTTCTCCTAGCATTTCGGGTTCTGTACCTAAGAAACATATGCTTAAAATGGCAGAAGATTTGATTACTATGATTAGAGGTTCTATGCCCCGCCTGATAAGAGGCCTAGGGTGGAACCGAGTTTGATAGTTTTGAACAGTGTTCAGAGGCTTCAGAGTCTTCTGGAAGACTTGCAGGAGTATCCTACTTATTCTGATTCTGATGTGGATGATTCCACTCCTACAGCTTCTCCTCCTGAGGATTTCTCATTTTCAGAGACTCTGCATTCCATGAGGGAGCACTTTAAATGGGAAGGCCAGGATTACTCTGATTCCAGGAAAAGGCTTAGGGAATTCTTGTTTTTACCCCAGCATAGGCCCTTAGCTATTCCTCCTGTGTTGAATGTGGTGGAAGATGTTTTTGCAGAGGCTTCCCTGAATCCTGACTCTTTGCCTCCTGCTCCTGTTAAGCCTGATGGGTATTATAGGGTGCCCGAAGCTCATAAGTATTTGTTTAAGAGTCCTAGGGCGGACCCAGAAACTATTTCTCAAGGGCCTAAAGGTGTTAAGGCTTCTGTGGTTAAAAATCCTGTTCCCACTGATAAAGAGGCAAGGGCCTTGGATAGGTGGGGAAAGAAAGTGTATACTTCTTCCACTCTAGCCATGAGAGCGTTGAATTGTCAGTTTCACATGCTAAAATATCAGAATTATCTCCTTTCACAATTAAAATCTAAGGTGGATGCTTTGGCGGAAGGTATTGAGTGTAAAGAGTTGCTGGACTTGGTTCATGTGTCTGAGCAAGTGGGTAAGCATTCTTTGCAATGTGGTTTTGATGCTGTACAGGCCTCCTCGAGGGTGGCTGCTACTAGTTCTGTTCTTCGCAGGCATGCCTGGTTGAAGGATCAGAATTTAGCTGAGCATGTTAAGACAAGGATTTTGGATGCTCCTTTACAGTCTGATGTGTTGTTTGGATCGCCTGTGGAAGCAGTTTTAAAGAAAATGGAGGACAAAGCTAAGTCTATGCAAACTGTTAAAGATTTTTGCAGGTGCAGCCACCAAGTTTAGTAGAAATTGGCCTGCTAAGGGGTGGACATATCCTGCTTATGATTCCCAGTCTAGGGGTAGGTCTAGACGTGGTAGGGGCAGGGCTCAAGGTTCTTTTAGGCCTAGAACAGGAGTTCACCTGCTCAGACTTCTGGTGGGGGCAGGGGTCAGTCCTTTCGTAAACAGACCCAATGACCTGTCTTTTCAGCTGCCAGTAGATTCTCGCCTGGCAGCTCCTTTGGGAGGAAGACTGTCTCTTTTCAAAGAAAATTGGGATTTAATTACTCAAGACAAATGGGTGTTGGATATCATTCACCACGGTTACAGATTTTATTTCCATACAATGCCCCTTTCAAAGGCATGCCAGACGTTCCTCCTCCACAAAGAAAGGAGGCTCACAAGCAAGTTTCTCAGTTACTCCAGATGGGGCCATTCAGCCAGTCCCTGTATCAGAAAGGGGCCTAGGATTTTATTCTCGCCTGTTCCTAGTACCAAAGAAGGGGAACACGTGGAGACCAATTTTGGATTTATCTCTCCTCAACACTTTTCTGGACATTCCCAAGTTCAAGATGTTGACGTTACAACAGCTTTTACCTCTGCTGGGCAAAGATCACTGGATGGTAACTTTAGATCTCAAGGAAGCTTACCTTCATGTGCCTATAAGGCTAAGTTGCAGGAAGTATCTGCGTTTCGAGCTGGAAATTCTCATTATCAGTTCTCTGCATTGCCCTTTGGCTTATCTACTGCCCAGAGTATTCACAAAGGTTCTGGCTCCAGTGATAGCTTACTTCAGGCTTCAAGGAATTCAAATCTATCCTTACTTGGACGACTGCCTGATTCTGGCTCAAGAAAAGGAAGACCTTCTACAGCATCTAGAATATGTTATAGCAGTGCTAAGATGCCTAGGGTATTCTGTGAACGAAATAAAGTCCAGTCTAGTACCCTCTCAAGACATGTGCTTTCTGGGTGTGAGACTGAATACAGCAGCCCAGATGGCCTTTTTAACCCCGGACAAACAAAAGAGTCTGTCACTTTACTTCCATCAACTATCTCATCAGTCCGTGCTGACTGCAAGGACAGTCCTTCAAGCATTAGGGTTCATGGCATCTTGTATTCTGGTGCTTCCCAATGCCAAACTGCATATGAGGAAGCTACAATGGTATCTCAAAAATGTATGGACAAAGCACTGCCAGGATTTGGACACTGTCATTCAAATAATACCTTGCCTTCAAAAAGAATTCTTGTGGTGGGCTCAGGAATGTCACCTAAACAAGGGACTCTCTGTGACCCGGCCAGAGGCAAGTCAGATTTTAACGACAGATGCCTCGGACATTGCTTGGGGAGCTCATCTAAATGGAAAGTGGATACAAGACAAGTGGCCTGCCAGACTACAGCATCTACATATCAACATGAAGGAGATGTTAGCAGTCCAGTTTGCATTAATGGCTTTCAAGGAGTTACTTCTTCCAGGGCAGGTGTTGATTCTAACAGACAACACAACTGTCATGTGGTACATCAACAAGCAAGGGGAACACATTCTTATCCTCTATGCAGGCAAGCAATGATTTTATGGGAGACTGCTAAGCTTGCAACTAACTCTTCAGGCAAGGTTTCTGCCAGGAGCACAGAACTCCTTAGCAGATGTGTTAAGCAGACAAATCATGGATCCCCACAGTGGAAACTGGATCTTCATGTATTTCAGAAATTGACAGTGTCATGGGAACTCCAGACATAGATCTGTTCGCTTCTCCACTAAACCACCAGCTGCCAAAGTATTGCACAAAGGGGTTTCATCACACAGCTTGGAAAGTGGATGCTCTGTCTTTCAGTTGGAAAAACCTTCATGTGTATGCCTTTCCACCTCTGCCTCTTCTTCCAAAGGTACTATTAAAGGTCAGACAAGACAGGCCAAGGATGATTTTGATAGCTCCAGATTGGCCTCGGCAACACTGGTACCCACTACTACGGAGTCTGGTAAAGAAGCCTCCATGGCCTTTACCTCTGATTCCTCATCTGTTATCTCAGAAGGATGGTCATCTGCTCAATGTCAAGCTTCACTCTCTTCATCTAACAGCCTGGCATATTCTGTGTTGAAACACAGCAGGTCTCAACTTCCTCAACAAGTTTTAAATGTGATTATGGAAGCTAGAAGACCTAGTACAAGGAGAGTGTACGAGAAAAATGGAAGAGATTTTTATTTTGGAGTACAGCAAAGAATTTGGAGATTTCTGAGCCTAATTTGAGTGTGGCTCTTCAATATCTTACTGAGTTATTGGACAAAGGTTTGTCCTTCTCTTCCATTAAGATTCATGCTGCAGCAATTTCAGCTCACTATGATTGTGACCCACCTTTGTTTTCGCATCCTTTGTTCAAGCAGTTTCTTAGAGGGACAAAGAATATAAGACCCCCACGTAGAGCTCCTACTCCTGCTTGGGATCTCAATTTTGTGTTGGAAAAACTTACTCTACAACCTTTTGAGCCTGCAGCTACTGCTGAATTGAAATACTTGTCATGGAAGACTGCTTTTCTGTTGGCTATTACTTCTGCAAGAAGGGTGTCTGAGTTGCAGGCCCTTATGGCAGTAGAGCCCTTTTGATTTTCCATAAGGATAGGGTATCATTACGTACTAATCCTTCCTTTATGCCTAAGGTGGTTTCTAGTGTGGCTTTAAACCAAACTATTCATTTGCCTACGTTTATGCAGACCCTCAAAATAAAGGGGAAAAGATTTTGCACACTTTAGATGTACACAGGCAATTGCGTTATTATTTAAGCAGGACTAAGGATTTTAGGCAGTCTCAGCAGTTGTTTGTTTCTTTTGCTTTGAGTTCACAGGGCAAGCCTGTGTCAAAACAAACTATTTCTAGGTGGATTGGCTTTTGCATTGCATTTTGTTATTCCCATCATGGCAAGGAGATTCCAGCTGGGATTAGGCCTCATTCCACTAGGGCTACTGCCACTTCAACAGCATTTCTAAGGGGGTGGCAACTAAGGATATTTTGGAAGCAGCTACTTGGAGTTCAGTGCATACTTTCTCTAAGCATTATCACCTTCCTATCTACTCTAAGTCTAGGGCTGGTTTTGCCACAGCTGTTTTGCAAGGCATGTTGTCAGCTCCTACTTCTTTATGATTTGCCAGCCTCCCTTACCTCTGCTTTGGGATTCTACCCAATAGTAAGGACTGCAGCAATGGAAAGCGAAGAACATAGTACAGTTTTGTACCTACCATAAATGTAGATGTTCGAGGATTCCATTGCTGCAGTCCAATTACCCTCCCTCCTTCCCTCTGTGTTTAGGGGTGGTTGTGTAGGTGAGTTTACATGCTTATATTTTTGTATATATTCTTGTATATATTGTACATGTTTTTGGTGCAGGTATTTTGGGACTTGTCTTTTTAGGGTCTTCTGACATCTGGGGCAAGAAAAGACTGAGGATATGACGTCGGTCATGCGCATTAGTACCCTGACGTACTGACGTCAGTCTAATGCGCCCTGACCGACGTCAGCCTTATACTCTGGTATTCGGGCCGACTGGACGCGGACTATACCCAATAGTAAGGACTGCAGCAATGGAATCCTCGAACATCTACATTTATGGTAGGTACAAAACTGTACTTTACTGTACTCCCCTCCCTTCCTAGGGTGGTTAGGCCTTCTCCTTCTGTTTCTAAGGCTTCTCCCAGAGGCAGGCCAGGTTTAGCTTCTGTTGGTGTCACTCCTAGTTCTTCAGGATCTGTGCCCAAGAAGCATATGCTTAAAATGGCAGAAGATTTAATTTCTTTAATTAGAGGTTCTTTGCCCCCTCCAGATAAGAGGCCTAGGGTGGAACCAGAGTTGGGGAGTTTTGAGCAGCCTTCGGATGTTTCAGAGTCTTCGGCTGAAGACTTGCAGGAGTACTCTCCTTATTCTGATTCTGATGCAGATGAATCTACCCCTTCTGCTTCTCCTCCAGAGGATTTTTCATTTTCAGAGACTCTTCATTCCATGAGGGAGCATTTTAAGTGGGAAGGTCAGGACTTCTCTGATTCCAGGAAAAGGCTTAGGGAGTTTTGTTTTGCCCCAGCATAGGCCTTTGGCTATACCTCCTGTTCTGGATGTTGTGGAAGATGTGTTTGCGGAGGCTTCACTTAATCCTGATTCTTTGCCTCCTGCTCCTGTTAAACCGGATAGGTATTATAGGGTGCCTGAGGCTCATAAATATCTTTATAAGAGTCCTAGGCGGACCCAGAAACTGTTAGTCAGGGACCTAAGGGTGTCAAGGCCTCTGTTGTAAAAAATCCGGTTCCTCCAGATAAAGAGGCCAGAGCTTTGGATAGATGGGGAAAGAAAGTCTATACTTCCTCCACCTTAGCTATGAGGGCTTTGAATTGCCAGTTTCACATGTTGAAATATCAGAACTATCTTCTTTCTCAACTGAAGTCTAAGGTAGATGCTCTGGTGGAAGGCACTGAGTGTAAGGAATTACAAGATTTAGTGCATGTCTCTGAACAGGTGGGTAAGCATTCTTTACAATGTGGTTTTGATGCTGTACAGGCCTCGTCTAGGGTGGCTGCCACTGGGTCAGTTCTTCGCAGGCACGCCTGGCTGAGGGATCAGAATTTATCTGAACATGTTAAGACAAGGATTTTGGATGCTCCTTTACAGTCTGATGTGTTGTTTGGTTCACCTGTTGAGTCAGTCTTGAAGAAAATGGAAGACAAGGCTAAGTCTATGCAGACTGTTAAAGATTTTTTGCAAGTCCAGCCTCCGAAGTTTAGTAGGAATTGGCCTGCTAAGGGGTGGGCGTACCTTCTTTGATTCACAGTCTAGGGGTAGATCTAGACGTGGTAGGGTAGAGCAGAGCTCCTTCAGACCTAGAACAGGGAGTTCTCCTGCACAATCTTCAGGTGAGGGCAGGGGCCAGTCCTTTCGTAAACAGGCCCAATGACCTACCTTTTCAGCTGCCAGATCCTTCTTGCCTGGCAGCACCTTTGGGAGGAAGGTTGGCACTCTTCATGGAAAATTGGACTTTGATTACCCAAGACAAATGGGTACTGGATATCATACACCAAGGTTACAGGTTTTATTTCCATACCTTGCCTCCTTTCAAAGGCATGTCGGATGTTCCTCCTCAGCAAAGACTAGAGGCTCACAAACAAATTTCTCTGCTGCTCCAAATAGGGGCCATACAACCGGTCCCTCGGTCAGAAGTGGGCCTAGGATTTTATTCTCGCCTGTTCCTAGTACCAAAGAAGGGGAACACGTGGAGACCAATTTTGGATTTATCTATCCTCAACACTTGGAGACCAATTTTGGATTTATCTATCCTCAACACTTATCTGGACATTCCCAAGTTCAAAATGTTGACGTTACAACAGCTTTTACCTCTGCTGGGCAAAGATCACTGGATGGTGACTCTGGATCTCAAGGAGGCTTACCTTCATGTTCCTATCAGGCTAAGTTGCAGGAAGTATCTGCGTTTTCGAGCTGGGACTTCTCATTATCAGTTCTCTGCATTGCCCTTTGGCTTATCTACTGCGCCCAGAGTGTTCACGAAGGTTCTGGCTCCAGTGATTGCTTTCTTCAGGCTAAGAGGAATACAAATCTATCCTTATTTGGACGATTGCCTGATTCTGGCCAAAGGAAAGGACGAACTTCTTCATCATTTGCAATATGTGATAGCAGTGCTAAGATGCCTGGGGTATTCTGTGAACGAAATAAAGTCCAGTCTAGTACCCTCTCAGGACATGTGCTTTCTGGGTGTGAGACTGAATACAGCATCCCAGATGGCCTTTTGACCCCGGACAAACAACAGAATCTTTCTCTTTACTTCCATCAATTGTCTCATCAGTCCAGGCTGACTGCAAGGACAGTCCTTCAAGCCTTGGGGTTCATGGCATCTTGTATTCTGGTGCTTCCCAATGCCAAACTGCATATGAGGAAGCTACAATGGTATCTCAAAATGTATGGACACAGCACTGCCAAGATATGGACACTGTCATTCAGATAATACCTTGCATTCAAAAGGAATTTTTGTGGTGGGCTCAGGAATGTCACCTAAACAAGGGACTCTCTGTGACCCGGCCAGAGGCGAGTCAAATTCTAACGACAGATGCCTCAGACAAAGCTTGGGGAGCTCATCTAAATGGAAAGTGGATACAAGACACGTGGCCTGCCAGACTTCAACATCTACATATCAACTTGAAGGAGATGTTAGCAGTCCAATTTGCTCTAATAGCTTTCAAGGATTTACTTCTTCCAGGGCAGGTGTTGGTTCTAACAGACAACACAACTGTCATGTGGTACATCAACAAGCAAGGGGGAACGCATTCTTATCCTCTGTGCAGACAAGCAATGATTTTGTGGGAGACTGCTCTCAGTTTACAGCTAAATCTTCAGGCAAGGTTTCTGCCGGGAGCACAGAACTCCTTAGCAGATGTGTTGAGCAGGCAAATTATGGATCCCCACGAGTGGAAATTGGATCCTCATGTATTTCAAAAATTGACAGTGTCATGGGGAACTCCAGACATAGATCTGTTCGCTTCTCCACTAAACTACCAGCTGCCAAAGTTTTGCACAAAAAGGTTTCATCCCACAGCTTGGAAAGTGGATGCTCTTTCATTCAATTGGAGCAATCTTCATGTGTATGCCTTTCCACCTCTGCCTCTCCTCCCAAAGGTACTCCTGAAGGTCAGACAGGACAAGCCAAAGATGATTTTAATAGCTCCAGATTGGCCTCGACAGCACTGGTACCCATTACTGAGAAATCTGGTACGGGAGCCTCCATGGCCTTTGCCTTCGATTCCACACCTTCTGTCTCAGGAGAACAGTCATTTACTCAATGTCAAACTTCACTCTCTTCACCTGACAGCCTGGCATATTCGGTTTTAAACCCTGGAGGGTCTCAGCTTCCACAGCAAGTTTTGAATGTTATTTTGGAGGCCAGAAGGTCTAGTACAAGGAAAGTGTACGCAGATAAATGGAAGAGATTTTTATTTTGGAGTACAGCAAAGGAATTTGATGTTTCTAAGCCTAATTTAAGTGTGGCTCTTCAATATCTTACTGAGTTACTGGACAAAGGTTTGTCCTTCTCTTCTATTAAAGTTCATGCTGCAGCAATTTCTGCTCACTATAACTGTGACCCACCATTGTTTTCTCAGCCTTCATTTAAGCAATTCCTTAGAGGGGCAAAGAATATAAGACCCCCACGGAGAGCTCCTACTCCTGCTTGGGATCTCAATTTTGTGTTGGAGAAACTCACTCTACAACCTTTTGAGCCTGCAGCTACTGCTGAGTTGAAATATTTATCATGGAAGACTGCTTTTTTGTTGGCCATTACCTCTGCAAGAAGGGTTTCTGAGTTACAGGCCCTTATGGCGGTTGAGCCTTTCTTAATTTTCCATAAGGATAGGGTATCTTTGCGTACTAATCCATCCTTTATGCCTAAAGTGGTTTCTAGTGTGGCTTTAAACCAAACTATTCATTTGCCTACTTTTTATGCAAACCCCCAAAATAAAGGGGAAAAGATTTTGCACACTTTGGATATACACAGGCAGTTACGATATTATTTGAGCAGAACTAAAGGGTTCAGGCAGTCTCAGCAGTTATTTGTTTCTTTTGCTTTGGGTTCTCAGGGCAAGCCTGTGTCAAAACAAACTATTTCTAAGTGGATTGGGTTTTGTATTGCTTTCTGTTATTCCCATCATGGTAAGGAGATTCCAGCTGGGATTAGGCCTCATTCCACTAGGGCTACTGCCACTTCTACAGCTTTTTTAAGGGGGGTGGCAACTAAGGATATTTTGGAGGTGGCTACTTGGAGTTCAGTGCATACTTTGATATTCGGGCCGACAGAGGACAGCGGACTACCCAAGTGTAAGGACTGCAGCAATGTGGATCTTCGAACATCTACATTTATGGTAGGTAGAAAACTGTACTTTGTGGTAGGTTTATGTGGTTAGAGACTAAAAAAGAATACAAAAACTGGAATTGCTTGTTTATGGATAAGGATAGTAAGATACAAGCAGTGAAAATGTTTAGTCCCTGTAAATTTATATACAGGTCAGGCATATTTTATCAACTAGAAAAGTTGTGGGCAATAATAGAGCTGAAAGAATTTGTTTTGAAAGGGAAGAGACCGAGCTGAAAGGGAAGAGACCGAGCGTCGGGTGTGATAAGTTGTTCCTCCCCATAGAACAAGATGGTTTAGGATTGCCCAGTTTGTGTGACTGTTAGAGCTACATGTGTAAGGCTTTATATGATTAATACAAGCAGAAGTTTATAAATGAAAGGGAAAAGGGATGTCAGTTAGGCAAGGGGAAGATGTTTGTGTTTCACTGTTGCAGTCATCACTGTAGGGTTCTTCCTGCCGGCAGGCAGCCCTCTGTCGACCAGAATCCCAAAGTCTGGGTCCGGCGTCGGCTGTGTACTCGCCCTCCCTGACGTCAGTGTGCCAGGGGTACAAAGCTCCCAGCCGACGCCATGTTCTCCAGTCTTTCTTGCCGCGTGGTGGAAGCAGTTCGCAAGTGCCGGTCGGCTGACTTCTGTTATTTTTGGTGCTTCATACCGAAGACTGACTTCCTTTCAAAGCTAAGTACCCCGTTGGGGAAACTTTTTTCTTTCTCCAGACCGATGTCAGAAAAAGTTAATAATTGTATTTCATGTGGGAAGCAAATACCTCATAAGGATTTTCACTCTTACTGTATTCCTTGTCTAGGCCCTGACCACGATGTAGCTAGTTGTCGGTTTTGTGCTAGATTTAATCAACCTACTATTAAACAGAGATACGATTTTGCCTTTCATTACTTTGGGAGGCGATTTAATTATAACATGTCGGACACGCTTCCGACTACCAGAGTTCATAAAAGGCGTAAGGATAAGGATAGGCCTCCGAGGTCCAAATCAGACGACAGTTTACAATCAGTCAGCTACCGGTTCGGCCGTCATCAGTGAGGTGCTTTTGCAGCCCCTGCCATCGGCCATTACAGAACCGCTTGCCGAAACGGACTCACACGAGGAGCCAACTAGGCCTTCGAATACTCCAGGTGCAGGACCTTCGGATAATGCTCCCTCGGATGGGTCCGGAGCCGCTGTGCAGGTACCGGCTTCCGAGGGGGTTTTCAGGCCTACGCAGCTTCAGGCAAAGGCAAAGACTCCTTCTAAAACGAAGACTCAAGCCCAGGCCTCCTCTGAACCGGGACCTAAATCTCAAAAACAAATGCTTAAAATGGTGGATGACTTGCTAACTATGATTAGGGGTTCACATCCCCCTCCGGACAAAAGACCAAGACAAGAATTGGATTATGAATCCTCTGATCAGGCATCTATCTCTTCAGTGTCTTCCTCTAAGCAGGATTATACTTTCCCTCCTTATGAGGATTCTGATGCTGAGGAATCCATTCCTTCAGCTTCTCCTCCTGAGGATTATTCTTTTGGGGAAACTTTACATGACATGAGGGAACATTTTCACTGGGAAGGACGGGAGTACTCTGAATATAAGAGAAGGCTTAGGGATTTCCTTCTTCCCCAACCCAGACCCCTGGCTATTCCTCCTATTTTGGATATCGTGGATGATGTCTTTTCTGAGTCTAATGTAACTCCTGACCCCTTTCCTGTGGCCCCTGCTAACTCTGATAGATATTAGAGTCCCTGACTCCCACCAGTTTCTTTATAAAAATCCTACTGCTGATCCAGAAACCATTTCTCAGGGTCCTAAGAGTGTTAAGGCTGCCACTGCTAAGAACCCTGTTCCGTCAGATAAGGATTCTAGAGCTTTGGAGAGATGGGGCAAAAAAGTGTACACTTCTGCTGCTGTTGAAATATCAGCAATACCTTTTGTCTGTTATGAAACAAAAACTGGGTACCATTTCTGCATGTGCAGACAATAAGGAATTACATGATTTGATGCATGCTACTGAGCAGGTGGGGAAACATACCTTACACTGTGGTTTTGATGCTTTGGAGGCCTCTTGCAGGGCGGCTGCCACTGGCACGGTCATTCGAAGGCATGCTTGGTTAAAGGAACAAAATTTGCCTGATCAAGTGAAAGCAAAGTTACTGGATGCTCCTGTTCAACATAATGTTTTGTTTGGGTCTAAGGCTGAAGAGGTTATAAAGAAAATGGAGGATAAGGCAAAATCCATGCAAACGGTTAAGGATTTCTTACAAGTTCAGCCTCCTAGATTTAGCAGAAATTGGCCAGCTAAAAATTGGTCCTTTCCCAGCTCGGACAGGCCTCAGAGGGGTAGATATAGGCACCCCAGAGGGAGGACCCAAGCACAGACCTCTTATAGACCTAGACAGTGGAGTGCTTCCACCCCCAGGGGTGGAGAAGATAGGTCTAACCTTATAGAAAACAGGCTCAATGACTCCCCCTGCATGGCTCCAGGAACCTCTCTCCTGGAAGCTCCTCTGGGAGGAAAACTTTCTCTTTTTCACCGAAATTGGACTTGCATAACCCAAGACAAGTGGGTTCTGGATGTAGTTTGAAGAGGTTACAAATTCCACTTTCACACCTTGCCAAAACCAAACGGATGGCCAGACCTACCAAAAACTCAATGGGCAGAGGCATTAAAACAGGTGAGGTCCCTCATGGCTGTGAGGGCCATAGAACTGGTTCCAAATTCAGAGACGGGACAAGGCTTTTATTCAAGACTCTTTCTAGTTCCCAGACGCAATACTTGGAGACCCAGCCTGGATCTGTCAGATTCAAGATGCTTACTCTGCAGCAGCTCCTGCCAATGTTGAGCAAAAATGCATGGATGGTGACATTGGATTTAAAGGAGGCTTACCTACACATTCCTATCAGACAGGAGTGCAGAAAATACCTCAGGTTCAAGGCAGGCTCGAAACATTACCAATTTTCTGCGCTGCCCTTTGGCTTGTCTACTGCGCCCAGGGTCTTTACCAAGTGCCTGGCACCAGTAGTAGCGTACTGCAGACTCAAGGGAATTCAGATTTACCCGACTTCCTTATTCAAGCAGACAGCAAGGACATTTTACTCCAGCACCTGGAATTTGTTCAGAATCTGCTCAAGTACCTGGGATTCACTGTGAATGTAAAAAAGTCAAATTTGACACCCACTCAACAGATAACTTTCCTGGGCGCTCTTTTAAACACAACAGCCCAGATGGCATTCCTGACATCAGAAAAACAACTACAGCTGGCTTCAACTTTCAAAAGCCTGGCGTTAATGTCTCAGCTAACTGCAAGGAAATTCCTGCAGGCTTTGGGTTACATAGCTTTCCTGCATCCTACTCATACCATATGCAAGACTGCATATGAGGAAGATACAATGGTACCTAAAAAAGCATATGGTCCCAGCATTGTCACAGTCTGGAAACAATGATTGCTGTCTTGCCTTGCCTGCAAAAGGAATTCCATTGGTGGGCCATGGCATGTCTTCAAAACAAAGGGAAAGCCTTCAGTCTACCTCCAGCCTACCAAGTGATAACCACGGACGCCTCGGATTATGCATGGGGAGCCCACTTGCAGGGGAAAGGCCTGCAAGGATTTTGGACAGAGGATCAGAAGCATCTACATATCATTTTAAAAAGAGATGTTAGCTGTGCAGAATGCCCTCTTGGCTTTCAGGGATCTTTTACAGCCAGGGCAGCTACTGATACGGACAGACAACACCATAGTTATGTGGTACATAAACAAGCAAGGGGGTTCACACTCCTACCCCCTTTGCAGACTAGCCATGACTCTATGGAACACAGCACTAGCTTGCAAATTGGACCTACAAGCTCAATTCTTGCCAGGGAAACAAAACACTCTGGCAGACAGCCTGAGCAGGAACCTGTCAGACCCACACAAGTGGATGCTAGACACCCAAATATTCAAGATGATTACAGAAGCATGGGGCTGCCCGGACATAGATCTATTTGCATCTCCCCACAACTACCAGTTACAGACTTTTTGCACAAGGACATATCACAAGCTAGCATGGAAAGTGGATGCTCTCTCATTCAGTTGGAGGAACCTCTCGGGGTATGCCTTTCCACCACTACCTCTTCTACCAAGGGTGTTATTAAAAATAAAACAGGACAAACCAAAGCTGATTTTACTAGCCCCTAATTGGCCTCGACAATTTTGGTACTCAACACTGATAAATCTATCCCAGGAACCTCCTTGGATTCTACCTCAGATTCCAAATATTTTGTCTCAACATCCGGGCCAGGTCATGCACTCTCATATCAAAACTCGCAGCCTGGCATATTCAGGGTCTATGATTAATCCTACCCTTTCCAAACAGGTCATGGATGTTATGTTAGAAGCCAGCAGGCCTAGCACTAGGAAATCTTATGAAGGTAAATGGAAGAGATTTTGCACCTGGATGCATGCTCAGGAATCCGATCCTCACATTCCAAATATTCCATTGATTTTACATTACCTAACAAATATGTTGCATAAGGGTTTATCTTTTTCCTCCATAAAAATACATGCCTCTGCTATCTCTGCACATTATAATACAGATCCTCCAATTTTTTCACATCCACTTCTGAAACAATATCTCAGAGGAGCAAAGAATTTAAGGCCCCCTAGGACACAACCCATTCCTGCCTGGGACCTCAATTATGTCCTGGAAAAACTTAACTCTGCCTCCTTTTGAGCCTGCTGCCACATCTGATATAAAATATTTATCATGGAAGACTGTTATCCTACTGGCTTTAACTTCAGCCTGGAGAGTCTCGGAGTTACAAGCGCTCATGGCTGTGGAACCTTACATTATTTTTCATCAAGACAGGGTTTCTTTGAGGACTAACCCTACTTTCATGCCTAAAGTGGTTTTAAACCAAACTATTCACCTGCCAACTTTTTTCCCTAATCCACAAAATAAGGGGGAGAGGATCTTGCATTCTTTGGACGTGCACAGGCAGCTTCGCTTTTACCTGGATAGAACCAAGGATTTCAGGAAAACTGAACAACTGTTTGTTTCTTATGCAGCAAATTCCCAAGGCAAAGCTATTTCAAAACAGACCATTTCTAAATGGATTGCTCATGGAATCAGATTTTGTTACTCTCATCATGGAAAGCAAATCCCAGGAAAAGTTAGGACACACTCTACCAGAGCTTCTGCTACTTCAGCTGCCTTTCTCAGGGGAATCCCTACCAAAGATATTTTGGAAGCTGCAACTTGGAGTTCAGTGCATACTTTCTCTAAGCACTATAATCTCCCTTTTTATTCTGTCTATTTGGAAGCTGCAACTTGGAGTTCAGTGCATACTTTCTCTAAGCACTATAATCTCCCTTTTTATTCTAAGTCTAAGGCGGGCTTTGCTTCTGCAGTCTTACAAGGCCTTCTAGCCGCACTTCTACTCATTAACCACCACCCTTTATCTCAGCTTTGGGATTCAACCCTACAGTGATGACTGCAACAGTGAAACACGATGAACATAGTACAGTTGTGTACACTTACCATAAATGTAGATGTTCGAGTGTCTTCACTGTTGCAGTCTGGGTTATCCACCCTCCTGTCCCCTCATACTTTTATTGGTGTGGTTCCCTGCTTCACCCATCTTCTGAGGTGTATTTGCTACAAGGTATGGGGTTTGTTGTATGTTACGTTTTTGTTTTACTTTTAGCCTTTACTTTTGGGCACCTGACATCTGGGGCAAGAAAAACTGGAGAACATGGCGTCGGCTGGGAGCTTTGTACCCCTGGCGCACTGACATCAGGGAGGGTGAGTACACAGCTGATGCCAGACCCAGACCTTGGGATTCTGGCTGACCGAAGGCTGCCTGCCGGCAGGAAGAACCCTACAGTGATGACTGCAACAGTGAAGACACTCGAACATCTACATTTATGGTAAGTGTACACAACTGTACTTTCTGGAATGGATGCAGATCCTTGGAGGAGAATAACTATACATTGTATTATTACCTTCAGAAGGTTGCAGAAGGTTTTCTAAGAACCAAGTCAACATGGGAATGAAGAAAGGGTACTTTGCCAATAGGGTTGACTGCAAGTAGGGATACAGAAAATGCGAAATATAGGACTGGAATTTACTGTAGAGAAAACTGGCAAAGGCTCCAAGATATTGGAAGCAAATAACTAGAAGAGGGAAAGGTGAGAGTGGGATGAGGCCAAGCAGAAGTTTGCACTGTAGGATAGAGATTGCCTTCCATACTAGGGATTGATATCAGCATATAGGCAAAGAGAAAGGGATAGAGGAGTCCTAAGTGAAAGACCATCTGTAGTAGAGTTTTTAGTGAAGTCTAAAGCAGATGTTGCTGTTAAAATTAGGACATATAAAATATTGCATGTTAACTGTAAGAATCTCTCAGAAGAGGTTAGAAACGATGTTTTTAAAGAAGAAACATCACGTATGACAGTCATACAGTTATATAAATGAAAACCATATTGACATAATTTTAGCTGCAAACATTATACATCACAAACCATACTGACATAATTTTAGTTGTAAACATTATACATCATTTATCTATCCAGTCATTCAGTCAGACATTACATAGCTCATTCAGATCCTGCCTTCTTTTAAGTCTCATTCCTCCTCTGCATGTATTGTTCCACAAGTCCCATTTTTTCTGTGTAATTTGCTCCTACCCTTTTCTAAAGATTCCAGATTCCAGTTTTCTCTCTGTTACTATATTCTCTACTACTAGTATGGACATTAGAAAAGATTGATCAGGAAGAGACACTAGAAAAGCACTGGGAGGACACAAGTATGCAAAAAAAGTCTAGAAGGTTTAGGATTTTTGCTTGGAAGTATTTGCATGGGTATTTTTTTTTTTACCCCTAGTAGACTTCAGAGAATGTTTCCTCCAGTACATAGCAAATGCTGGAGGTGTGATGGGAAAGAGAGAGGTGAGGTTTTTTGGGAGTGAGAAGTTGGCAGATTTTAATATTAAACTACGTACTCTGTCAGAAGTATTGATGGAGCAAATTGCTGTAAAAGAGGAAATGGTTCTCTTGAACTGGGACACAGGATCTGACTTACCTACCCATAGTAAGGCCTTAATTTTAATACTGTTGGCTGCCAAAAAAGCAGTTACTAGACAACAGAAATTAAAACCAACTGTAATTGAAGTATTAAATATTGTTAGATAAAATAGTCAAGTGAGATCTTTAGAAAAAGGAAGGAGCAGAGTACATAGAAATGGAAGTTGTGGGAACAATATATGCAGGATAATGTTCAGGAGGACTAAGGTTTAAAAGAGGGCAGGAATTGCACAATATATATAATTTGAGTGTGTGACAATTTATAAAAAAAATGCAATGTATAATGCATGAACAATTTTTAGGTTTGTTTTTCTTTTCTGTTAATGATTGTGCCTATGTCTTGTGATAATTTAGTAAGTGTTTTAAAAATGCCAGAATATCCAGGAACTTCAGGATGGGATTGACTGTCCACGTAAACACCCCCACCTCTTTGGGAGATAGAGATAGTTTACCATCCCTGAGGTCTGTATTTGATATTTGTATATGTCAAGTCGGCTGATTTATACAGTTTTGGTTTTGTGCATCTGTAACTGTATATGTGGCCAGGAAGTTAGTTCAGAGGTGGAATTGATCTGGACAAAGAGGGAGGAGTGCCATGTTTTGGGAGCAATGGAAGGAGTTTGAGCTTGGGAGAGCTGTACCGATGCTGATATGAGAGCAGCCTGTGTTGACCAGTTCAAACTTGGAGGTGGACATATGTTGGTTAGGAAGATCTAACATCATGTTAAGTACCTATTTTTTTGAGCATCAACATAAATGGAGGAAGCTATTTGTAAATCTAAAGTGTGGGTTTGAGGTTTGCTTTAGATGGGCCAGGATATTTTTGGGGTTGTGGGTTTGTCTGTGCTTTTCATTTACTGTAATATATTTAAGATGTTCTTCGTGTTTCACTGTTGGCAGTCATCACATTTGGGTTATCTGCTTGCAGTAGCCCTCAGTCGGCCTGATTATCAAAGTATTTGGTCCCGCATCGGGTGCTGTCTCATCTTCCATGATGTCACAGGTATAAAACATGCAGCTGACGCCATTACATCAGTCTTTCTTGCTGTGTGGTTCCCAAAGCAGTTAGCATGTGCCGGTCGGCCGACTCCTGAAATTTTCGTTTTAGAGTTTCAGATCCGAAGTCTTCAACTAAGCTAAGTACCCCGTTGGGAGTTCTTTTTCTTGCTCTAAACCAATGTCAGTAAAAGTTAACAATTGTATTTCTTGTGGAAAGCAAATAGATTTTCATTCGTACTGCATTCCTTGCTTCGGCCCAAAGCACGACGTACCTCGCTGTCTGTTTTGTGACTTATTCAAACCTCTTACTATTAGTTATCAGTTCATTTACGCATCTAAATATTTTGGTACTCTGTTCAATTATCCAGAAATGGCTTTCGATAAGCTACCCGACTACCGACATTCCGAAAAAAATGCAAAGATAAAGACCAAGACAGACCGCATAGGTCCAAAGCTGCTGATGACGCTTCTCCTAAGCTAGTCGCCAGTTCGCCAGTACTCAGTGAAGCGCTTTCGCAGCCCCTGATACCCGCTACTTCAGATTCGTAGGCCTCTACTGAGACCCATTTGGAGTCCGGTATGCCGCGAGATGCTTCGACTGTGAAACCTGCGGATGTGTCTACCTTGGTGGGTCTGGAGCAGCTGTGCAGGCATCGGCTTCTGAGGGTGTGTTCAGGCCTACTGACTTGCATGTTAAACCGACGCCATCTTCTTCTTCAAGGCCTAAAACTCGATCCATGCCTAGAAAATAGACGCCCAGACTGTGCATGGTCAGGCCCCTATGCTTAAAAACCAAATAAGAATGGCTGAAGACCTTGTTACTCTAATCAGGGGAAGCCACCCTTCTCCCTCTAAGAGACCTAGGACTGATTTTCCTTCTGAGTCTTCTAATCAGGATTCTGAAATTTCGGCTTTCTCTGATGATCAGGATTTGCCCTGATCTACCCATGAGGACTCTGATGCAGAGGACTCCATTCCCTTTGGTTCCCCTCCAGAGGATTTCTCTTTTGATGAAACCTTGCATACTCTTAGGGAGCATTTTTGCTGGGAAAGCCAGGATTACTCTGACTCCAAAAAGAGGCTTAGTTCTTACTCCTACCTCAACACAGGCCTTTCGCTGTCCCTCCTGTACTGGACATTGTAGATAATGCCTTCTTGGAATCTAGCCTGGTCCCTTCTTTACCTCATGCTCCCAGAAAACCTGATGGGTATTACAGGGTACCTGACTCACAAGTTCCTCTTTAAAAAATCCTACTGCGGATCCTGAGACCATTTCACAGGGACCCCAAGGGCATTAAGGCTACTATTGCCAAAAATCCTACCCCCTCTGATAGAGATTCCAGGGGGCTGAATAGATTGGGTAAGAAGGTATACACTTCTGTAACCTTGGCCATTCGGGCCTTAAACTGCCAGTTTCATATGTTAAAGTATCAGCAGCATATTATTGGATTGCTTAAACAGAAAATTATGTTGATTCCTGACTGTACTGAAAATAAAGATGTGCAGGATTTAATGCATTCTGCTGAACAACTTGGAAAACATACTTTGCAATGTGGTTTTGATTCATTAGAGGCATCTTGCAGGGCTGCTGTCACTGGGTCTGTACTTTAGAAGGCATGCTTGGCCTAAGGAGCAATCTTTGCTAGATCATGTTAAAGCTAAATTACTGGATGCTCCCATAAACCAAGACTGCCAGTTTGGCAACAAAGCAGAAGTAGTACTTAAAAAGATGGAGGAAAAAGCTAAATCTATGCAAACTGTTAAATATTTCCTGCATGTACAGCCTCCCAGATTTAGTAGGCATTGACCCTGTAAGAATTTGTCTTTTCCTGCCACATCCAGGCCTTCTTAGTCCAAACCCAGAACAAGCACAACACCCAGACTTCAATCCCAAGGTACTCACAGGCCTAAGCAGTGGGGGGCTCCCACATCCAAAGCAGGGAGTAGTAAGACTCCCCCCTATGGTAAACTGTCTCAATGACTTAACTTTAAATCTTCCAAGCCCTGCTCAACTGACTGTTCCTTTAGGGGGAAAGATTGCTCTGCATGCAAAAAATTGGGAACTCATTACCCAGGACAAATGGGTTTTAAATATAGTTTCCCCAAGGATGCACATTTCACTTCCACTCCTTACCAACCCCAAATGGTTGGCCACACCTACCCCCAAATCAGTGGGCAGAGGCTCAAAAGCAAATTCTGTCTCTCTTAAGCATGAAGGCTATTCAACCTGTCCCAGAAGAAGAATGGGGGCAAGGTTTTTACTCGAGACTTTTCCTGGTACCCAGAAAAGACTATTCCTGGCGTCCTATCCTGGACCTGTCCATCCTAAACACATTTTTGGCAATCCCAAAATTCAAGATGCTAACTCTTCATCAGCTGCTTCCCATGCTAGGCAAAGATGCCTGGTTGGGAACACTGGATTTAAAGGATCTCTCCGTTACCATCCCTCAGTAAGCAAGTGATGGATGTCATTCTGGAGGCAAGGAGGCCTAGTACTAGAAAATCCCGTGCTGAAAAATGGAAAAGATTCTGTTCCTGGAGCCAGAATCAGGTGATGGGCACAGCAGCACCCAATTTACCCCATATTCTTTAATACTTAACTGAGGTACTTCACAAGGGCCTTTCCTTTTCCTCCATCAAAATTCATGTCTCAGCCATTTCAGCTCATTACAATAAGGAAACCACCCCTCTTCTCTCATCCACTGCTGAAGCAGTTCCTCAGAGGGGCCAAAAACTTGACCACCCAAGAGAGCCCCTACTCAAGCCTGGGACCTCACTTTGTATTGGAAAAGCACATTCTACCTCCCTTTGAGCCAGCTGCAAATGCAGAGTTGAAATTCCTTTCTTGGAAAACAGCCTTCCTTCTAGCCATCACTTCAGCAAGAAGGGTGTCTGAATTACAGGTCCTCATGGCAGTGGAGCCTTTCATAGTCTTTCATGCTGACAGGGTGTCCCTCAGGACCAATCCCTCCTACATGCCCAAGGTGGTATCCAGTGTGGCCCTTAAATCCATTCATTTGCCATCCTTCTTTTCTAATCCACCGAACAAAGGGGAATGAATACTGCACTCCTTGGACGTGCACAGACAAGTTAGGTTTTACTTGGACAGGACTAAGCCTCTCAGGAAATCTGGACAGCTGCTTGGTTGCATTTGCTGCAGGGGCAGAGGGAAGGGCCATTTCAAAGCAAACCATTTCTAAGTGGATAGGCCATTGCATTCATTTCTGCTATAAGCACCATGGAAAACCTACCCCACAGGGGATAAGACCACATTCAATTAGGGCTGCATCTACCTCTACAGCCTTTCTTAGAGGTGTCTCTACCAGGGACATCCTAGAAGCTGCAACCTGGAGTTGTGTACATACCTTCACCAAGCATTACCACATGCCATTTTTTCTAAATCCAGAGCTGGCTTTGCCACTGCAGTCTTGCAGGGCCTTATAGCTGGTCCTAATGCTATCTAATTACCTCCTCCCATCCTTAGCTTTGGGAATCTACCCAAATGTGATGACTGCAACAGAAAACACTAAGAACATAGTACATTTGTGTACACTTACCATAAATGTAGATGTTCAAGTGTATTCACTGTTGCAGTCTTGGTTACCCTCCCTGCAGCCCCCTGACGTCCATTGACTATACTTCTATTTTTGTTTACTGTGCTTAAAGCTTTTTGGTGTATTTGCTTTTTTGTTGGGGGTGTAACCTTGTATGCAATTGCTCCCCATTATGGGGGCACCTGACATCTGGGGCAAGAAAAACTGATGCAATGGCGTCTGCTGCATACTTTATACCACTGACTACCTGACGTCATGGAAGATGAGACAGCAACTGACGCGGGACCCAAGACTTTATCAGGCCGACTGAGGGCTACTGTAAACAGATAACCTAAATACACTCGAACATCTACATTTATGGTAAGTGTACACAACTGTACTTTTTTAGTAAGTGGAGGATAATTTTATCTTCAAAGTGTGTAGATTAACACCTATGCAGTATACTAGATAAATGCTTTTATTAACCCTTTATATTGGGCTCTACTACTAAGAGGTAGTGTTTGTGTGTGTGTATATCCAATTACATATGCAAAATGTGCACGCACCTGAACGTCTCACTGGCTAACATTTGCATGCAGTGTGCTTCGCTGTAATTTTCTTTTTGCTGAACTAGTCTGTGTAGTTTAAAACTGTTGGAGATGTACCATTATGGTGATCTTATACTTTCAAATTTTGCAGTCATTGTTGGTGTCTTGTTCCTGAATTATAGGCAGAATTGAATGTGGCTTGCATGGGATATTTGAGATGGCAACTAAAAAAAAACACGTGTGCTTTTGTTTATATATAAATATATAAAATGTGCAAGTAATGTTTCTTAACATGTCATGTATTATTTCATTTCAGGCGCATGAGACGTCTTGCCAACACTGCTCCTGCCTGGTGATACTGACAATGCTTTGGCGTTCCCTGATGTGAATAGCCATGGCATGGAGACCATATCCTTGGGGTTCTTGGTTTGGACTGGGCCAGAACAGAGAGCGAGAGAGATGCACATTCCACTTACCAGCCAGTCAGGGGCTGCCAAGTTCCAGACGCCCCATGCCCAGCTATACAGAGACTGACCCAGTAGTTGAATGTCCTCCCATTAAAGACTTTTAACCCCCACCTGAGCTAATGCCTTTGCATGTGTACATGTAAAGGTTTTTTTTATATATATTTATATGTGTATATATATATATCTATATATATATATATGTGCTATGGAAACTGTTCTGAATCTTTTGGAATAAAATAAATATATTGTAGTGGTGTGTTTTTTTTTTAATCTGGCGTGTGTTAACACGCACAGGTGTGAGTGCACTTGGGTGGGGGGGGGGGTGACAGCCTCAGAAGGGTAAGCCACCCAGTAATGTGAACACTGGCTTTAGATGATGAGCATTAACATGACACCTCAACCCCATGTGAAAGAAAATGGGGAAAAGGGGGTTATAGCTGGATGGTTTATTAATGTACAGGATCATAAAACCGAAGAACAAAACACAAGAATTGGAGAAATTAGTAACTTTTTACAGGCTCCTTCTATGCTAATGCTTTTGCCTGTGTGTATATGTATATAAGCACATACTTGTATATGTATGTAATGTAGAAAATTACTCTGAATATTTTGAAGTAAACTCTACTATTGTAATTCTTTGCCTCTGAAAAATTCTGTAACCTTTGTCCAGTAAAACTGTTGAAATTTGAAACAATGAAATTCTTGACCAAATCCCTCTCTTCTGAAACAAAGCCAACAACAAAACTGGGCTAGTGAGATTAATTTTTATTATTCACCGCGTACCTTTTCCCCACTTAACCCCCACATAACCACTCTAACTGCAGTTTCTAGAGAGAATATCTTCTCTAAAGTTTTTGACAGTATGTCACAGCAAACCTCTACTTCAGATGTCATTAGGTGTTTCTCAGCCCACCCTTCTGTGGTTCAGAAGTGACCTATACAGTAAGGTATCGGTCAGTAAAATGGCACTCCACCCTCCCAGTCAACACTGGTGTACCACAAGGCTCTATCTTTTGTCCCTTCGTCTTTAACACTCCAACTAATACCCTCCACACATCCACATAACAGGCTTCCGTAATACAGTACACAGATGATCACGCTCATTTTCACATCTGATGACATGGCACACCTTCAAAAAAATACTTGGAAAGCTTTAACAGCCATTGAAAATTTGAAAAAAATGGCTTTGTAACTCAGCTCATGCTGAACCCTTAAAAACAAAAAACTACCCTCTCATGAAAAAAAACAAAATTTTAAAGTTGTGTCTCTTGATAATACAACCGCTGAAGCCACTTGGATGACAGTGGATGATCTTAAATTTGACCTGCATATACAAAATTGGATAAGAAAAACTCATAAAAAAACAGGGATGCTTTATAGAGCCAAAAACGCTTACCAATGTGACTAAAACTACACTTGCCACTAATCTCCTCCCCACGCTTCTTTATGGTGCTCCCATCTTTATTAACCTCATCACAAAAAGGCATCACAAAAATCAAAACTTTTAACAGTACTGTAACAAAATTGCAACAAATACCCCTTTTTCAGAACCCACTACTTTATAGCACTAAAAAGCCTAAATTCATTATAACACACAGCTTCTTACCACCTATAAAATTATCCAGAATTAAGTACCATTATACACAACTATGTTCCCAGTTGATCATTGCAATCCAGTGTCCAAAAAATCCTCAGTCCACAAATCTACCAAATCTGCTGGGCATTATCTGTTCTAGAACCATGTTGCTAAGGCCTGGAACTTCTTAACCTGTATATATGTGGTCAATATCCTCCCTTCCATCCTTCAAAACAATTCTGAAAGACTTAAAAAGCCAAAAGCTGGCTCTGTTCTTGCTCAACACCTGGGTAAACTGTATCCCTAAATGTGAACGAATACTGCATACAGTATACCACTTACGCTCCCTTCTTCCATCAATTCCTCTCACTTCACATTGCAATTCCTGTTTGTATTATACTAACTTACCTTCAATTTCTCCATAAACTGACTAAAATTTCTCTAAATATTAAATCATTGTCATATAAATTGTATACATTTGTAACCAATGTTGTCATATGTCCAGTTTAGTATAATTATTTAGTTTTTCTATTTTTTAAGTGTGTAAAATTCTTAAAATGTTTTGTAGTACTTTGGAGCCTTTTCTTCCTGGGCCTCTGCTGAAAATGGTCTCATACCCAGTCGGATTTTCCCAGTAATCAAATGTCAGTAAATTACTTGACTACATGATGTGCCTCAAATATGTGTCTACTTCCTTCACCCAGCTTCATGAACTGAGGTCACTGGCCAGTTTACAGCTTAGTGGAAATCAACTTTATCATGCACAAGGGACATTAAAGTGCCCCTGGTATGACTTTAGCCTGACTTCAAGCTCTGATATCTCCTTTTCCCTTATTTTTTAGCTACACCCACTGGCTTCCACCAGGGCACACAGGGTGTTACTAGATCTTTAAGGTGGGTAGGACCAACATTTTGGAAGGTCCTTTTAACCAAGAACTAGTATTTAAAACTGATGAGCAGTGAAAAACAATGAGGGAACCGAAGAGTAAAAATTGTGATGTTATGTAGTCCAATCTCATCTTCATTCTTACCCCTGGGTTTGGAGCCGAACCTCTGCTCCAACTTGGCCATACTCTAGCTCAAAGTCTTCAGTTGGCTTGTGGCTAAGAGGTATCCCATCATGCAAGAGGCCCATTTTCCAGATCTCATTTGCCGCTCGTTACGCTCAGACGTGGTCTCGCTTTTGGCCGTGGCTAAGTATAATTTTTTTTGTAAAGTTTTGGATATTTGTTGATCTAAAAAGCTATTTTTCATAGCTACTGTGTGTGTCTCTCTATGGCTGGTTATGTGGCCTTTTTTGTTGGCCGTTTTTTGGTACCTGTCCACTCCCTTTCTTCCCACAGACTAGGCTCATTTCAGTTAGAGGACCTAGTCCTCCCCATTGTTTTCCGCGTGGTCTCTCTGAGTTGTGCTTCTGTCACTTGTAACTTATTTAGTGTTTTTGTCATGTGATAGTGGTGTTATCCTGCCTTTATTTTCCCTGGGCTAGGCCTGTTTAAATTAGAGGACCAGGTCTTCCCAGTAGTTTTTGTTCCCATCCGTTACTAGGCGTTTTTTAGTTAGAGGCTTTAGTTTCCCACGCGGGGTTTAGTTAGGTTTTTTTGTGTGTACATCTGGTTTTGCAGCTTGTCTGTGTGTGTACTCCTTATACAGCATATCTAAGGATTCCAAGGAACACAGGCCTTCGGGCTTTAAGAAGTGTATTGAATGCAACAATAAAATGTCTTGACTGATGGGCACTCCTTGTGTGTGTACTGCTTGGGGGCTATTCACCTCCAAGAGTCCTGCTTGTTTTGTCATTCCTTTAGTCCCTGCGTGCTACAGGAGAGGAAGAACAAGCTCATCCTGAAAGGACTGCTTAAACACTCCGAGGAAGACTTGGCTAAGTCTTCCAGTACCATATCCGCTCCAGCTAAAAAGGACAAAAAGACTGCTAAGAAGCACTCTCCAGCTCAGTCTGTTTCTTCGGAGCCGCCAGAGAAAGTTGCTAGAACAGCTTCTCCTTCGGCTCCACTGACTTCTGTGCCGACAGAAGGTGGTGTATTGACAAAGTCTGTATCAGCTCCCCAGCCTTTCAGAGCTGGTTATGGATATTTTGGTTTGGAGCCGGTCTCCAGTTGTTCGACTAGGTTCTTCTTCATGTCAGTCTCCCTCTGTAGGGAGATCCAGATCTCCAACTATGTCCTCCAGGTCCCTTTCCAATGAGGACATTGATAGTGGTGAAGAAACTGCTTCGGTCATCGGTGCTGGCCAAATTGATTTGGCTCAGACCCAGTCGGCCCCAGAGATCATGGCCCCTTCGTTTGTTGTTCCTCCTCCGAGCCTTTCTCGGCCCTCTGAGCCAGAGTTGGTTCCGTCTGGTGCCGTTAGGTCGGTTCCAGTAGCTTTGCCTGGCCTCTTGGTTCCGACTTCTGCTCCGACCCTGTCAGTGCCGTCCAAGGGGTCGAGGGTCCACAGTTCCCCAGTCGGACCCATGGGGGAGGGCTCGGATCGATCTTCATTGGTTTCAAGCCTTCCTCTCGGTGCTTCGGCTCGGGTGAGCTTGGACCCAACATCTGCTTTGGACCTCATCTCCGAGGGCTACTACCATATCCTCTACAGTTAGTCGACCTTTGGAGCCAGGGAAATCGGCTTTCGAGGTTGAGGAGCGTGCTGGCCAGGTCGTCAGCTGCATCCTACGGCACCAACACTCTGCCCCCTTTGGCACTGGTGTCAGTTTCAGATCATCCTCTATCCATGGACAGCGGAGACCCAAGGCCTCAGAATACCTCCATGAGTGGTCCCCAACTTTCTGACGTCTCCCCATAGATTTTGCCTGAGGAGCCCACCAGAAAGAGATTGTGCAAGAGGAAACACTTCGACTCCCTGGATGAGTCTCTCACATCGGACACAGACCTCGAGGAGTCAGAGGGGTCCCCCAAGTAGTCTTCTGAAGATCTCTTTTTCAGATGTCCTAGAGATCTTGAAGCAGAGGATAGGCTGGCCCTCCAAATCCCCTTCTGATGAGTCTGTGTTCCTGAAGGCTTTCGGTTCTCAACCTTCCGCCTCTTGGGTGTCTCCCCCTTTTGATGAGCTACTAGATCTCGTCTGTTGAAAGATGTGGGAAACTCCTGATACTGTGGAACTGGTCCCCAAGAGACCCAATAAGTTTTTGTCCGCTCCCACAGCCAAGGAATATCTGACAAAAGGCATTCCAGTAGATGCCATGGTGGTGGCAGCAGCCATCAAGAAGGAACTTGCTGAAACTTAGTCTGCCATCCATCTGCCTAACAAGGAGTCCCGGGCCATGGACAGGTATGGAAAGTGTGTGTTTACCTCCGTGACCTTTTACTCTGCAGTCGCTGAACTACTTGATGCATTTTACAAGGCTCCAGAGAGATCTCCTAAAAGAGCTAGAAGATTCTGTACAGGGTAATGTTTCTGATGCCATGGCACAGAAGGTCAATGCACAGATGTCTACCCTAAATTCCCTTACTAACTCCTCCATGAGGCTGATCTCATACGCAGCCGACAGAGCGAGCAGGGCAGCAGCGGGTTCTGGAGTCACTCTTTGGAGACACTCCTGGATGCGCCTGTGTAACTTTGCGGAGGCCTTCAAGTCTACGTTCACCAACGCCCCATTTGATGGTTCATCGTTATTTGGAACCAAGGTGAAGGACACTCACTGGGTGCAAGTAGGAAGGAAAAACCCTGTCTGCCGTGGGAGTCCGTTTTTCCATGCTTTCTAGACCTTACCCCAAGGGCCAGAAGGGTGGGAAAATGTGGTTCAAGAAGTCAGGTTTTTTCAGGACGCACAAAGTGATTCCCCCTCCAGAGGCAGGAGAGGGGGTGGAAATTCAGGTAGACGCGACCCTAGAGGCAGAGAGGAGGCCCGCTTAACCAGGGGGATCGTGATTCCTTTTGCGGTTCTCCCTACCAGCACTCCTGAAAGGAGGCCCGACTGTGCGTCTCTGGAGCCGGTCGGGGGTCGCATTTCTTTATTCCCAGAAGCCTGGCAAGACGTCACCCAAGATGAGTGGGTTTTAAAGATAATTTCCAGAGGTTATCATATTCCCTTCTCTTCTCCCCGACCAACCAAGAGAATTCCAGACTTTCCACCCGGTCACAGGGATTCTGCAACTTTAGAAATAAAAAAGTTGCTTTCAAAGAGAGCCATCCAGCCTGTCCCCGCAGACCAAGTAGGATTGGGGACTTACTCCAGATTCTTTTTGGTGCTGAAAAGAACAGGGGACCTGAGACCCATCTTGGATCTCAGCCAATTGAACCTACATGTACAAAAGTCCAAGTTCCGCATGGTCACCTTACAGTCAATAACTCCCTCTGTTAGGGAGAGATGTGTGGATGTGCCCCATCAACCTCAAAGATGCTTACTACCATATCAAGGTGGACAGGGCATCGAGAAGTCATCTATGCTTTCAGCTGGGAGCCAGTCATTTTCAGTTTTGCTCCCTGCCCTTTGGTCTCACCACAGCCCCCAGGGTGTTCACCAAATGCATGGCAATGGTAATAGCTCACTTGAGACGTCAGGGACACCAAGTGATGTCCTTCAAGAATGCAACTGCAGTCATAACATGTGGGTTGTCCTGCCTCAGGCAGCCCTCGGTCGGCCAGATTCCAAAGTCTGGGTCCGACGTCGGCTGATGTCGCATTTCTCTCCGACGTCAGAGCGGCTGGAGTACATAAGCATCAGCCGACGCCATTTTCTTCAGTCTTTCTTGCCGCACGGTGCCCGAAGCAGAAGCAGTTCGCAAGTGCCAGTCGGTCAGCCCCTGTATTTCTACGATACCGAAGTCATCAAAAAAGCTAAGTACCCCGTTGGGGACCTTTTTTTGCCTCAGCCGATGTCAGAAATTACTGAAAAAGTTAACAATTGTCTTTTTTGTGGTAAACAAATACCTCATAAGGATTTCCACTCTTACTGCCTCCCTTGCCTGGGCCCAGACCACGACGTCTCGGCCTGTGCTCGCTTCAACAAGCGCACTCAGGCCGGCGGAGTTCGCTGAAGATTTTTCGGCGATAAATTTGCCTACACCATGCCGTCGGATCTTCCGACATCGCAAACTCCCAAAAAGCGAAAAGACCGGGACCGACATCCTCGGCCCGCGTCTACCACCGAGTCCACGCCTAAACCTAGCACGAGTGCTCCGGTTTCCTCTGAGACTGTCTCTCCACCGCTCCGAACCGAAGACACCGCATTACCGACGACTCCGATTCCAGACATTACTCCGACGCCAGTTATAGACTTTCCTCCGGATACCGAAACCGAGGAAATGCCCGAGACCATTGCTGTAGACAAGGTCACTCCTGCACGTGGAGCTGCCAGGCCTCCTATGGCCATGTCTGTTAAGGCCTACACTAGGGCTAAGGCAGCCAGCAAAACAAAGCATATTACTTCTAAATCCTTACCTCAGCCGACTCCGGAGACACAAATTATGTCCATGGCTGCTGATTTAATTTCCATGATTAGAGGTTCACAGGCCCATCCTGAGAGAGCATCCCAGCCTCCTCCTGATAAAAGGCCCCGGGTTGAACCCTCTGACCCTACTCCTTCAGATGAAGACTCTGAGGGCTCTGTCCACTCTGATAGCCAGGAAGAGCTCTTCCAGACCTATGAGGACCCGGATGCAGAAGATTCCATCCCTTCGGCTTCCCCTCCTGAGGATATTTCTTTTGGGGAAGTTCTGCACACCATGAGGGAACATTTCAAGTGGCAGGGTCAGGAATATTCTGATTCTAGGAAAAGCCTTAGGACTTTCCTTAAGAAGCCTCAGCACAGGCCCTTAGCTATTCCTCCTGTACTTGATGTTCTGGATGATTTGTATTCTGACTCAAGTGCTACCCCTGATGTCCTTCAAGGATGCATCTGCAGTCCTTACAAATGGGTTGTCCTGTCGTCAGGCAGCCCTTCGGTCGGCCGGATTCCAAAGTCTGGGTCTGGCCTCGGCTGGTGTCGCACTTCACCCGACGTCATAGCTGCAGTTATTCGGGTATAAAGGCATCAGCCGACGCCATTTTCCTCAGTCTTTCTTGCCGTGTGGCCAAGCAGAAGCTGTTCGCAAGTGCGGTCGGTCAGAACCAGAGATTACTACTACCGAATTCTACTACTACGAAGACTTCTAAAAGCTAAGTACCCGTTGGGGACTCTTTCTTGCCTCAGCCGATGTCAGAAAAAGTGAATAACTGTTTAACTTGTGGGAAACAAATACCTCATAAAGATTTCCACTCTTACTGCTTACCTTGTTTAGGCCCAGACCACGACGTAGCAGCTTGTCTAGCCTGTGCTTTTTTAACCGACGGACGCTTAGGCGTCGGTGAATTGCTGAGGAGTTTTTCGCCCATTTTGCTTACATTATGCTGTCGGATCCTCCGACTATGCAAATATCAAAAAAGCGCAAGGAAAAGGACCGACACTCGCGGTCTGCGGTTTCGGCCGAAACCGCGGTTAGGCCAACCGCGAGTGTCTCTGTTTCAGCCGAAAACTTACCTCCTACCGAGGCCTCTTCCAACCTCGTGGAATCGGCTTCTGATTTACCTTCTGCTCAGGCAGTTTCTCGGGAATTATCTGACACTATCCCCTTGGATATCTCCACCCCTGCACGTGGAGCTGCTAGGCTACCTGCAGCCATGTCCATTAAGGCTTTTGCCAGGGCTAAAGTAGCTAAAACTACTAAATCTGTGCCTGCTAAGACCCCCTCTCACAGGCCTAGCTCTAATTCACAAATGCTTAGTCTAGCAGAGGATCTCATTTCTTTAATCCGGGGATCCCAATCTCACACATTCAGGGCCTCTCACCCACCTCCAGAGAAGAGGCCTAGAGCAGAGCCCCCTGAACCAGTTTCTACAGATGATTCCTCTGATGATTCAGATACTACTAACCCTCCAGAGGCTTCTTTCTCCCCTTATGAAGACTCTGATGCTGAAGAGTCCATCCCTTCTGCCTCTCCGCCTGAGGAATTTTCTTTTGGGGAAACCTTGCATGCTATGAGGGAACAATTTCAGTGGCAGGGCCAGGATTTCTCAGACTCTAGGAAGAGGCTTAGAACCTTTCTGCATTTACCACGACATAGGCCTTTAGCCATTCCTCCAGTTCTCTGTTGTAGACTATGCATTTAATGATGCTTGTACTGCTCCTGATTCACTTCCACCGGCCCCTGCTAAGCCCGATAGGTACTACAGGGATGTCCTTCATGGATGCATCTGCAGTCATAACAAGTGGGTTGTCCTGTCGTCAGGCAGCCCTGCAGTCGGCCGGATTCCAAAGTCCGGGTCCGGCTTCGGCTGATGTCGCACTCCACCCGACGTCATCTCTGCTGGTCTTCGGGTATAAAAGCATCAGCCGACGCCATTTTCCTCAGTCTTTCTTGCCGCGTGGCCAAGCAGAAGCTGTTCGCAAGTGCGGTCGGTCGGATCCAGAGATTACTTCTACCGAATACTACTTGAAGACTTCTAAAGCTAAGTACCCGTTGGGGACTCTTTCTTGCCTCAGCCGATGTCAGAAAAAGTTAACAATTGTTTAACCTGTGGGAAACAAATACCTCATAAAGATTTCCACTCTTACTGTCTGCCTTGTTTAGGCCCAGCCCACGGCGTAGCAGCCTGTTCGCCTGTGCCTCTTTCAACCGACAACGCTTAGGCCGGTCGGAGTTTGCAGAACAGTTTTTCGGTACTGATTTTGCGTACATTATGCCGTCGGATCCTCCGACTACCCCCAAAAAACGCAAAGATAAAGACCGACACTCGCGGTCCGCGGTTTCGGCCGAAACCACGGCAAAGCAAACAGAGTGTCTCGGTTTCGGCGAAACCGAGAAAACTGCTCAAAGTACAGCTGAACCTATTCTTACAACTGAGGCCCCTGCTACAATTCTTGAATCGACCTCAGAAATTTTACCCACTACGGTGGTTGACTTATCAGACACCATCCCCTTGGATGTCTCTACCCCAGCACGTGGTGCTGCTAGGCCTCCAGCAGCCATGTCCATTAAGGCCTTCGCCAGGGCTAAAGCAGCCAAGACTACTAAATCAGTGCCTGTTAAACCCCCTCATCCAGGCCCTCTTCTAGTTCTCAAATGCTTTCTTTGGCAGAAGATTTAATTTCTTTAATTAGAGGATCTCAATCTCACCCAGACAGGGCCTCTCAGCCCCCAGAGAAGAGACCTAGGGCAGAGCCCCCTGAGCCAGTGTCTTCTGATGATTCTGCTCATGAATCAGACATAACTGACCAGCCTGAGGCTCCTTTTCCAATTTCAAGATTCTGATGCTGAAGAATCCATTCCAGCTGCTTCCCCACCAGAAGAATTCTCCTTTGGAGAAACCTTGCATGCCATGCGAGAACAGTTCCAATGGCAGCAACAGGATTTTTCAGACTCCAGAAAAGACTTAGGACTTTTCTGCACCTACCACAGCACAGGCCCTTAGCTATACCTCCTGTTCTCTCTGTGGTGGATGATGCTTTCAATGATGTTTGCTCCGCTCAGATTCTTTACCCCAGCCCCTGCCAAACCAGACAGATTTTACAGGGTGCCAGATACTCATCACCACCTTTACAAGGCTCCTCTTGCAGACCCAGAAACTATATCCCAGGGTCCCAAGGCAGTAGCCGCAACCACAGCTAAAACCCTATTCCTTCTGAAAGGGAAGCAAGGTCACTAGACAGATGGGGTAAAAGGTCTACACTTCAGCTACTCTCTCAGCTAGAGCTTTAAACTGTCAGTTTCACATGATACAATACCAAGAGTTTATGCTTGATCAGTTAACTAAAAAGCTAACTACTGATGAATCTCTTGATAAGAAATATGTATTAGAGATGGTAAATAACATACAACAGGTTAGCAACCATTCCTTAAAATGTGGCTATGATGCACTGGAGGCTTCATTTAGATCAGCCATGACAGGCACAGTGATAAGAAGACATGCATGGCTAAAGGAACAAGCTTTACGGGATCATGTTAAAGCTAAGTTGCTAGATGCTCCTATGGACAAGACAAGTTTGTTTGGTACACCTGCCCAGCAGGTTATGAAGAAAATGGAAGAAAAGGCAAAATCTGTTCAAACTGTTAAAGATTTCCTGCAGGTCCAACCCCCAAGGTTTAGCAGGAACTGGCCTGCCAAAAATTGGTCCTTTCCTGACTCCGCAAAATTTCAAAGGGGCAGGAATAGACGTTCCAGAGGCAGAAACCAATCCAGAGGAGGTGCCTACAGAGGACGACAGTGGCAAGGTAACAACAGAGGCACAGACACAGCCACTGCCACTACATCAGCACAACCACAGTGACTTAATCCTAAATCCGCCTACCAGGAACAAATAGCAGCTCCTCTAGGCGGAAAGTTAACCTTATTTTCAAAGAACTGGCACTACATAACAAAAGACAAGTGGATTTTACAAACCATAGATCAAGGTTACGGTTTCACTTCCACACTTTACCAGTCAAAGAGGAATGCCAAATCTACCTCCAAATCAAAAACAGAGGCTCTACGCCAGATAATGGAGTTAGCAAACATGAGAGCTGTGGAAAGAGTGCCAACAGCAGAACAAGGAAAGGGGTTCTACTCCAGACTATTCCTAGTTCCAAGAAAGGAAAAAGTTGGAGACCAATTCTCGACCTGTCCACCTTAAATACATACATCATTGTCCCAAAATTCAAAATGCTGACCCTACAGCAACTTCTTCCCATGCTGGGCAAGGAGTCTTGGCTGGTAACTCTAGATCTCAAGGAGGCATACCTGCACGTCCCAATTCGACCAATCTGCAGAAGATACCTCAGATTTCTTGCAGGATCAGAGCACTATCAATTCTCAGCATTGCCCTTTGGCTTATCTACTGCGCCCAGAGTATTCACAAAATGCCTGGCATCAGTAATCGCCCATTGCAGACTACAGGAATTCAAATTTACCCATACCTGGACGACTGCCTGCTACAAGGGACAACATAAGCAAGCTGACAACAGATTTACAAAGGGTCATTTACTTGCTACAAGGACTGGGATACACAGTCAATTTACAAAAGTCAAGGCTGATACCATCCCAAACAAGGACATTCTTGGGCGAATTGGACACAGTACAACAAATGGCATTCCTGACTACAGAAAACAAAAGAACTTCCTCTTTACTTCTTGGCACTAACAAAACTGAACAAGTTAACAGCAAGAAAAGTACTGCAGGCCTTGGGCTTCATGGCATCATGCATAATCTTGGTCCCATTTGCCAGACTACATATGAGGAAACTACAGTGGTACCTAAAGAATTTATGGTCCCAACACAGACACAGTCTAGAAACAGAAATCCCACTAATTCCATGCTTAAAACAGGAGTTCCTATGGTGGGCTCAGGCATGCCAGTCAAACCCAGGCCTGCCCTTCCGCAGATGTCAACCAAGCCAGACCATCACAACAGACGCTTCAGATCTAGGATGGGGGGCCCACATGCTGGACAAATGCGTGCAAGGATTGTGGACACAGGATCAAATTCACCTGCACATCAATCTAAAAGAAATGCTGGCAGTGAAACTGGCAATCCAAAAGTTCAAACCTTTCCTAAAAGAGGGCCAGTTGATGATAAGGACAGACAACACCACAGTCATGTGGTACATCAACAAACAGGGAGGCACTCATTCATACCCCCTATGCAGAATGACCTTGGAGCTGTGGACCCTGGCACTCAGCTACAACATTCAGTTACAGGCAATATTTGTACCGGGGAAAGACAATACTCTAGCAGACATACTAAGCAGAACCACTTCGGATGCCCACGAATGGAAGCTGCACCCGGACATCTTCAAGACCATCTCAAAGAAATGGGGAATGCCACAGATAGACCTATTCGCATCACCTCTCAATCACCAGCTCGAAAAATTCTGCACGAGGACATTCCACCCACTAGCATGGAAAGTGGACTCACTCTCCTTCAACTGGAAAGGCCTAACAGCATATGCATTTCCTCCTCTTCCTCTGATACACAAGGTACTACTAAAAATCAAGGAAGAACGTCCAAGGATAATCCTGATAGCCCCAAACTGGCCAAGACAACACTGGTACCCACTACTGAAGAGCATGTCTCGAACAACATGTGGCCAATACCCTGATGCCTTTGATGTTAACTCAGAACAACTACAGCATCATACATCCAAACCTAAAACGCTGCAACTGACTGCATGGAACATCACATAGCAGCAGCTAATCCAGAACTTTCCCAAAGAGTTAAAGACATTATTCTTGAAGCACGCAGACCTTCAACAAGAAAGAACTATGCTGGAAAATGGATAAGGTTTGTCATTTGGAGTACCGAAGAGGAAAAGATGTGTCAAACATAGATATGCCTAACATTCTGGAGTATCTGGCGAACTTCTTCATTCAGGCCTGTCCTACTCCTCCATCAAGATACATGCATCAGCTATTTCAGCAGAATACAGCTTTGATCCTCCTGTTTTTCACCCTTTGCTCAGGCAGTTCCTCAGAGGAATCAAGAATGTAAAACCTCCCAGGAAACCACCATTACCAGCTTGGGACTTAAACTTTGTGCTAGAAAAGTTGACACTAGCACCCTTTGAACCAGCAGCAACAGCAGACCTACAACACCTGTCATGGAAAACTGCTTTCCTACTGGCAATTACTTCAGCAAGGAGGGTTTCAGAACTACAGGCCTTAATGGCAGTGCAACCCTTCCTAATCTTCCACCAAGATAGAGTGTCCTTGAGGACTAATCCTACATTTATGCCTAAGGTGGTATCCAGAGTATCTTTAAACCAGGCAATCCACCTACCTTCCTTCTTTCCCAACCCACAAAACAGAGGGAAAGAATACTGCATACCTTGGATGTACATAGACAGCTACGCTACTACTTGGACAGAACAAAAAATAGCAGAAAGACTGACCAACTTGTAGCCTATGCAACAGGAAGGGAAGGAAAAGCTATTTCCAAACAGACAATCTCCAAATGGATAGGAAATTGCATACGATACTGTTACTCCTTCCATGGAAAACCAATTCCACAGAACATAAGACCTCATTCTACAAGGGCAACAGCCACTACCACAGCCTTCTTACGAGGAGTGGCAACCAAAGACATTATTGAGGCGGCTACTTGGACCTCCGTGCATACATTTGCCAAGCATTATAATTTGCCTCTTTATTCCAGATCCCGAGCAGGGTTTGCCACTGCTGTACTGCAAGGGATCTTAAACACACCATAATCTACCTTTATCCTCCTCCCTAGTTGGCTATGGTATTCTACCCATTGTTATGACTGCAGATGCATCCATGAAGGACATAGTACAGTTTTGTACCTACCATAAATGTAGATGTCCGAACTGGATAGCATCTGCAGTCAGGATTACCCTCCCTCCTTCCCTCTGTGGTACTCCTAGGGTGTTTACCCTCCTAATAGCTAGCTGTTGGGGAGTCTTTATGGTGTATTTGTTTGTATATATGTACATATATGCTTATTGTTGTGTTTACCTCTATCTATTTGGAAACATTGGCATCTATCCAAATTTTACCCTGCAAGAGGGCTACTGGCATCTGGGGCAAGAAACACTGAGGAAAATGGCGTCGGCTGATGCTTTTATACCCGAAGACCAGCAGAGATGACGTCGGGTGGAGTGCGACATCAGCCGAAGCCGGACCCGGACTTTGGAATCCGGCCGACTGCAGGGCTGCCTGACGACAGGACAACCCACTTGTTATGACTGCAGATGCTATCCAGTTCGGACATCTACATTTATGGTAGGTACAAAACTGTACTTTCCGGATACTCATCACCATTTGTATAAAGCTCCTTTTGCAGATCCCGAGACTATCTCCCAGGGTCCTAAGGCTGTAGCAGCTACCTCTGCCAAAAACCGCTTCCCTCTGAAAGGGAATCCAGGTCCTTAGAGATGGGGTAAAAAAGTTTACACTTCTGCAACTCTTTCAGCTAGAGCATTGAACTGTCAATTCCACATGATCCAGTATCAAGAATTTATGCTAGACCAGTTAACCAAAAAGCTGTCCTCAGATGAACCATTAGACAAAAAAATCTGTTCAGGAAATGGTACATAGCATTCAGCAGGTCAGTAACCATTCCTTAAAATGCGGCTATGATGCACTGGAAGCTTCCTTCAGATCAGCCATGACTGGCACAGTTATCAGAAGGCATGCATGGTTAAAAGAGCAGGCCTTACCAGACCATGTGAAATCAAAATTACTAGATGCTCCCATGGACAAGATCAATTTGTTTGGCTCTCCTGCACAACAGGTGCTGAAGAAGATGGAAGAGAAGGCAAAATCCGTCCAAACAGTGAAAGATTTCTTACAGGTCCAACCTCCAAGGTTTAGCAGGAATTGGCCCTCCAAGAATTGGTCCTTTCCCGACTCCTCCAGATCCCAGAGAGGCAGGAATAGGCATTCAAGAGGCTGAAGTCAATCCAGAGGTGCCTACAGGGGACGCCAGTGGCAGGGTAACAACCAGCGAGGTGCAGCCACGGACACAGCCACCACCACTACTACAGGACAATCACAGTGACTTGGATGTCCTTCAAGGATGCATCTGCAGTCATAACAAATGGGTTGTCCTGTCGTCAGGCAGCCCTTCGGTCGGCCGGATTCCAAAGTCTGGGTCTGGCCTCGACTGGTGTCGCACTTCACCCGACGTCATCTCTGCTGGTCTTCGGGTATAAAGGCATCAGCCGACGCCATTTTCCTCAGTCTTTCTTGCCGCGTGGCGCCCGAAGCAGAAGCTGTTCGCAAGTGCCGGTCGGTCAGATCCAGAGATTACTACTACCGAATACTACTTGAAGACTTCTAAAAAGCTAAGTACCCCGTTGGGGACTCTTTCTTGCCTCAGCCGATGTCAGAAAAAGTGAATAACTGTTTAACTTGTGGGAAACAAATACCTCATAAAGATTTCCACTCTTACTGCTTACCTTGTTTAGGCCCAGACCACGACGTAGCAGCCTGTTTAGCCTGTGCTTCCTTCAACCGACGAATGCTTAGGCGTCGGTCGGAGTTTGCTGAACAGTTTTTCGGCTCAGATTTTGCGTACATTATGCCGTCGGATCCTCCGACTTCTCAAATTGTTAAACGCAAAGAAAAAGACCGACACTCGCGGTCCACGGTTTCGGCCGAAACCACGGTTAAGCAAACCGCGAGTGTCTCGGTTTCGGCCGAAACCGAGCAAACGGGTCAATCTTCAGCCGAATCCATGACTACTACCGAGGCTCCTGCTAGCCTAGTTGAATCGGCCTCTGAAGTTTTGTCTATTATTGTGGTTCCTCCAGAATTATCGGACACCATCCCTTTGGATGTCTCTACCCCAGCACGTGGTGCTGCTAGGCCTCCTGCAGCCATGTCTATAAAGGCCTTTGCCAGGGCTAAAGCAGCCAAATCTGCTAAATCTGTGCCTGTTAAGCCTCCCTCACACAGGCTCAGTTCCAGTTCTCAAATGCTTACTCTGGCAGAGGATCTCATCTCTTTAATAAGGGGATCCCAATCTCACCCAGACAGGGCCTCTCAGCCTCCAGAAAAGAGACCTAGAGCAGAGCCCCCTGAGCCAGTGTCCTCGGATGATTCTTCTGATTCAGACAATACAGACCATCCAGAGGCTCCTTTTTCTACTTATGAAGATTCCGATGCTGAGGAATCTATTCCTTCTGCCTCTCCACCAGAGGAATTTTCCTTTGGGGAAACTTTACATGCCATGAGAGAGCAATTCCAATGGCAGGGACAAGATTTCTCTGATTCAAGAAAAAGACTTAGGACCTTTCTACATTTACCACAACATAGGCCCTTAGCTATACCTCCAGTTCTTCCTGTTGTGGATGATGCATTTAATGATGTTTGCACTGCTCCTGATACTTTACCTCCAGCCCCTGCCAAGCCCGATAGGTTTTACAGGGTACCGGACACTCATCACCACCTATACAAGGCTCCCTTGCAGATCCTGAGACTATCTCCCAGGGGCCTAAGGCAGTAGCCGACCTCCATAAAAACCCTCTCCCTTCTGAAAGGGAATCCAGGTCCTTAGAGAGATGGGGTAAAAAAGTATACACCTCTGCTACTCTCTCAGCTAGAGCTTTGAACTGTCAGTTTCATATGATCCAATACCAAGAGTTTATGCTTGATCAGTTAACTAAGAAACTGTCCTCTGATGATTTCTTAGATAAGAAATATGTTTTAGAAATGGTGAATAACATTCAACAGGTTAGTAACCATTCTTTAAAATGTGGCTATGATGCACTGGAGGCTTCATTTAGATCAGCCATGACTGGCACAGTTATAAGAAGGCATGCATGGTTGAAAGAACAGGTCTTGCCGGATCATGTTAAAGCAAAGCTATTAGATGCTCCTATGGATAAGGTCAGTCTATTTGGTTCTCCTGCCCAGCAAGTAATGAAGAAAATGGAAGAGAAGGCAAAATCTGAACAAACAGTTAAAGATTTCTTACAGGTTCAGCCCCCAAGGTTTAGCAGGAACTGGCCTTCCAAAAATTGGTCCTTTCCAGACTCCTCTAAATCTCAGAGAGGCAGGAATAGACGTCCCAGAGGCAGAAATCAAGCCAGAGGAGGTGCCTACAGAGGATGCCAGTGGCAAGGCAATAACCAACGAGGCACAGACACAACCACTGCCACTGCAACAGGACAATCACAGTGACTTGGCTCTGACACCGCCTACCAGGGAACAAATAGCAGCACCCTTAGGTGGAAAGTTAGCCTTATTTTCAAAAAATTGGCACTATATCACAAGACAAGTGGATTTTACAAACTATAGACCAAGGCTACAGGTTTCATTTCCACACCTTACCAGTAAAAAGAGGAATGCCAAACCTACCTCCAAATCAAAAAACAGAAGCTCTAAAACAGATAGATCAATTAACAAAGATGAGAGCTGTGGAAAGTGTACCACTTACAGAACAGGGCAAAGGATTCTACTCCAGACTCTTCCTAGTACCAAGAAAAGAGAAAAGTTGGAGACCTATTCTCGACCTGTCCGCATTAAACACATTCATCATTGTTCCAAAATTCAAAATGCTGACCCTACAGCAACTTCTTCCCATACTGGGCAAGGAGTGTTGGCTGGTAACTCTAGATCTCAAGGAGGCATACCTGCACGTCCCCATACGACCAAATTGCAGAAGATACCTCAGATTTCTTGCAGGATCAGAGCATTATCAATTCTCAGCATTGCCCTTTGGCTTATCTACTGCGCCCAGAGTATTCACAAAATGCCTGGTATCAGTAATCGCTCATTGCAGGCTACAGGGAATCCAAATTTATCCATACCTGGACGACTGCCTGATACAAGCGGACAACAAAAGCAAGCTGACAAAAGACTTACAAAGAGTCATTTGCTTACTACAAGCCCTGGGATACACAGTCAATTTAAAAAGTCAAGACTGATACCATCCCAAACAAGAACATTCTTGGGTGCAGAATTGGACACAGTAAAACAGATGGCATTCCTAACTGCAGAAAAACAAGAACAACTCTCTCTTTACTTCTTGGCATTAACAAAGCAGAACAAACTAACAGCAAGGAAAGTACTGCAGGCCTTGGGCTTCATGGCATCATGCATAATCCTGGTCCCCCATGCCAGACTGCATATGAGAAAGCTACAGTGGTACCTAAAGAATTTATGGTCTCAACACAGGCACAGCTTAGAAACCGAAATACCACTAATCCCATGCCTGAAACAAGAGTTCCTATGGTGGGCTCAAACATGCCAGTCAAACCCAGGCTTTTGCCCTTCCACAACTTTCCAGCAAGCCAAACCATCACAACGGACGCCTCAAACCTAGGTTGGGGGGCACACATGCTGGACAAATGCATTCAAGGATTATGGACTCCAGACCAGCTGCACCTACGCATAAATCAAAAAGAAATGCTGGCAGTAAAACTAGCAATCCAGAATTTCAGACCATTCCTCAATCCAGAATTTCAGACCATTCCTCAATCCAGAATTTCAGACCATTCCTCAAAGAAGGCCATTTAATGATAAGGACAGACAACACCACAGTCATGTGGTACATCAACAAACAGGGAGGCACTCGTTCATATCCTCTATGCCGAATGACTCTGGACCTATGGAATATGGCTCTGAGCCACAACATCCAGTTACAGGCAATATTTGTACCGGGAAAAGAAAACATCCTAGCAGACATGTTGAGCAGAACTACCTCGGATGCTCACGAATGGATGCTACACCCGGACATCTTCAAGGCCATCACAATCAAATGGGGAATGCCACGAATAGACCTATTCGCATCCCCACTCAATCACCAGCTCAAGAAATTCTGCACAAGGACATACCACCCACTTGCATGGAAGGTGGACTCTCTATCCTTCAGTTGAAAAGGCCTGACAGCATATGCATTCCCACCTCTTCCTTTGATGCACAAGGTACTACTGAAAATCAAAGAGGAACGTCCAAGGATAATTCTGATAGCTCCAAATTGGCCAAGACAACACTGGTATCCATTGCTGAGGAGCATGTCTCGGGGGAGAACGTGGACACTACCCCTGATGCCTTTGATGTTAACTCAGAACGACTACAACATCATGCATCCAAACCTAAAAACTCTGCAACTGACTGCCTGGAACATTACATAACAACTAACCCAGATTTATCCCAAAGGGTTAAAGACATTATCCTTGAGGCCCGCAGACCAACAAGAAGGAACTATGCAGGAAAATGGAAAAGGTTTGTCATTTGGAGTACTGAAAGAGGAAAAGATGTGTCAGATAGATATTGCTAACATCCTGGAGTACTTGGCAGAGCTTCTCCATACAGGCCTGTCCTATTCCTCCATCAAGATACATGCATCAGCTATTTCTGCAGAATACAGCTTCGATCCCCCTGTTTTCTCACATCCTCTACTCAGGCAGTTCCTCAGAGGAATCAAGGATGTAAAACCTCCTAGGAAACCACCATTACCAGCATGGGACTTGAACTTTGTACTAGAAAAATTGACACTCCCTCCATTTGAACCAGCAGCAACAGCAGATCTTCAACACCTATCCTGGAAAACTGCTTTCCTACTGGCAATTACTTCAGCAAGAAGGGTTTCAGAACTACAGGCCTTAATGGCAGTACAACCCTTCCTAATCTTCCATCAAGATAGAGTGTCCATGAGAACTAATCCTACATTTATGCCTAAGGTGGTATCCAGAGTGTCTCTAAACCAGGCAATCCACCTACCTACCTTCTTTCCCAATCCACAGAACAGGGGGGAAAGACTGCTGCATACCTTGGATGTACATAGACAGTTGCGCTACTACCTGGACAGAACCAAGGGCAATATAAAAACTGGCCAGCTTCTAGTAGCTTATGCAACAGGAAGGGAAGGAAAAGCAATTTCCAAACAGACTATCTCCAAGTGGATAGGAAATTGCATAAGATTCTGTTACTCCTACCATGGAAAGCAAATTCCACAGAACATAAGACCTCACTCTACAAGGGCTACAGCCACTACCACAGCTTTCTTATGAGGAGTGGCTACCAAGGACATTATTGAGGCGGCTACTTGGACCTCCGTGCATACATTTGCCAAGCATTACAACTTACCTCTATACTCTAGATCCCGAGCAGGGTTTGCCACTGCTGTATTGCAAGGGATCCTAACTACACCATAATTCTTCTTCCTCCTCCCCTAGTTTGGCTATGGTATTCTACCCATTTGTTATGACTGCAGATGCATCCTTGAAGGACATAGTACAGTTTTGTACCTACCATAAATGTAGATGTCCGAACAGGATAGCATCTGCAGTCAGGATTACCCACCCTCCTTCCCCTCTGTGGTACTCCTAGGGTATTTACCCTCCTTATAGCTAGCTAGGGGGGGGATCTCTTATGGTGTATTTGTTTGCATATATGTACATACATGCTTATTTTTTGTGTTTGCCTACTAATTTTTTTGGAAACATGGGCATTTACCCAAAATTTAGTTTTCCAAGAGGGCAACTGGCATCTGGGGCAAGAAACACTGAGGAAAATGGTGTCGGCTGATGCCTTTATACCCGAAGACCAGCAGAGATGACGTCGGGTGAAGTGCGACACCAGCCGAGGCCAGACCCAGACTTTGGAATCCGTCCGACTGAAGGGCTGCCTGATGACAGGACAACCCATTTGTTATGACTGCAGATGCTATCCTGTTCGGACATCTACATTTATGATAGGTACAAAACTGTACTTTCTAGCACCGCCTACCAGGGAACAACTAAAAGCACCCTTGGGCGGGAAGCTAGCTTTATTTTCAGTAAACTGGCATTACATCACAAGAGACAAGTGGATTTTGCAGACAATAGACCAAGGTTACAGGTTTCACTTCCATACTCTACCAGGGAAGAGAGGAATGCCAAACCTACCTCCAAATCAAAAGGCAGAAGCTCTAAAACAAATATCTCCATTATTAAAAATGAGAGCTGTCGAAAAGGTACCATCTATGGAGCAAGGACAGGGATTTTACTCCAGACTCTTCCTGGTACCAAGAAAAGAAAGCAAATGGAGACCTATTCTCGACCTGTCCGCTTTAAACACATTCCTCATTGTTCCAAAATTCAAAATGCTGACCCTACAGCAGCTTCTTCCCATGCTGGGCAAGGAGTCTTGGCTGGTAACTCTAGATCTCAAGGAGGCATACCTGCACGTCCCCATACGACCAAATTGCAGAAGATACCTCAGATTTCTTGCAGGATCAGAGCATTATCAATTCTCAGCATTGCCCTTTGGCTTATCTACTGCGCCCAGAGTGTTCACGAAATGCCTGGCATCAGTAATTGCTCACTGCAGGCTCCAGGGAATCCAAATCTACCTTTACCTGGACGACTGCCTGATACAAGGGGACAACAAAATCAAGTTAGCAGAAGACTTAAAAAGGGTCATTTACCTACTAGAAGCCCTGGGATACACAGTCAATATAAACAAGTCAAGGCTGATACCATCCCAAAGGATAACTTTCTTGGGTGCAGAGCTGGACACATCGAAGCAAATGGCATTCCTAACAGTAGAAAAACAGGAGCAACTTCCTCTATACTTCTTGGCATTAACAAAGCAGAACCATCTAACAGCAAGAAAAGTCCTGCAAGCCTTGGGTTACATGGCATCCTGCATAATATTGGTTCCACATGCCAGACTGCATATGAGAAAGTTACAGTGGTACCTAAGGAATTTATGGTCTCAGCACAAGCACAGCCTAGAAACCCAAATTCCAATAATTCCATGCCTGAAGCAAGAATTCCAATGGTGGGCTCAGGCCTGTCAATCAAACAAAGGCTTGCCCTTCCACAACACTCAACCAAGCCAAACCATTACCACGGACACCTCAGACCTCGGTTGGGGGGCCCACATGCTAGACAAGTGCATACAAGGCTTATGGACTCAAGACCAGCTGCACCTACACATAAATCAAAAGGAAATGCTGGCAGTAAAACTGGCAATTCAGACATTCAGACCATTTCTTTGATAGGGTCAACTGTTGATAAGGACAGACAACACCACAGTTATGTGGTACATCAACAAACAGGGAGGCACACATTCGTACCCTCTATGCCGGATGGCAATGGATCTCTGGAATGTGGCCCTGAGTTACAACGTTCAGTTACAAGCAATTTTTGTACCAGGAAAAGAAAACATTCTAGCAGACATACTAAGCAGGACTACCACGGATGCCCACGAATGGATGCTGCATCCGGACATCTTCAAAACCATTACAAGAAAATGGGGACTCCCTCAAATAGACTTATTTGCATCCCCACGCAATCACCAACTAAAGAAATTCTGCACAAGCATGTACCACCCACTTTCTTGTTAGGTGGACTCCTATCTTTCAGTTGGAAAAACCTGACAGCATATGCATTCCCACCACTTCCTTTGATGCACAAGGTGCTATTGAAGATCAAGGAGGACCGTCCAAGGATCATCCTGATAGCTCCAGACTGGCCAAGACAACATTGGTACCCATTACTGAGGAGCATGTCTTGGGAACAAATATGGCACCTACCCCTTGTTCCCTTGCTGTTAACACAGAACAACTACAACACCCTGCATCCAAACCTGAAAACACTGCAGCTAACTGCCTGGAACATTGCATAAGAACAAATAACCCAAATTTATCCCAAAGGGTAAAAGACATTATCTTGGAGGCTCGCAGACCCTCAAGAAAAAATTATTCAGCAAAATGGAAAAGATATTTTATTTGGAGTACTACAAAAGGAGAAAATGTGTCACTGGTAAACATAGCCAACATCCTGGAATACTTGGCAGAGCTCTTCCACAAAGGCCTGTCCTATTCTTCTATCAAGATTCATGCATCAGCTATTTCAGCAGAATACGACTTGGATCCTCCAGTCTTCTCACATCCTCTGCTCAGGCAGTTTCTGAGAGGAATTAAAAATGTAAAACCGCCTAGGAAGCCACCATTGCCAGCATGGGACTTGAACTTTGTGCTAGAAAAATTGACACTTCCTCCTTTCGAACCAGCAGCAACAGCAGAATTACAATACTTATCATGGAAAACTGCTTTCCTGTTGGCAATCACTTCAGCAAGAAGGGTATCTGAGCTACAGGCACTAATGGCAGTACAGCCCTTCCTGATCTTCCACCAAGATAGAGTATCCATGAGAACTAATCCTACTTTTATGCCTAAGGTGGTCTCCAGAGTATCTTTGAATCAGGCTATCCACCTACCTACATTCTTCCCCAACCCTCAGAACAGGGGAGAAAGGCTGTTGCATACCTTGGATGTGCATAGACAATTACGCTACTACCTGGACAGGACCAAGGGCAATAGGAAAACTGACCAGCTACTGGTAGCATATGCAACAGGAATGGAAGGAAAAGCAATTTCAAAACGGACAATCTCTAAGTGGATAGGAAATTGCATTAGATTTTGTTACTCCTACCATGGAAAGAAAACTCCAGAAAACATCAGGCCTCACCCTACAAGGGCTACAGCCACTACCACAGCTTTTCTACGAGGAGTGGCTACCAAAGACATTTTAGAGGCTGCTACTTGGAGCTCCGTGCATACATTTGCCAAGCATTATAATTTACCTTTATACTCCAGATCCCGAGCAGGTTTTGCCACTGCTGTTTTGCAAGGGATCTTAACTACACCATAATTTTATTTCTCCTCCTCCCCCAGTTTTGCTATGGTATTCTACCCATTTGTAAGGACTGCAGATGCATCCTTGAAGAACATAGTACAGTTTTGTACCTACCATAAATGTAGATGTCCGATAGGAATGCATCTGCAGTCAGGATTACCCACCCTCCTTCCCCTCTGTGGTACTCCTAGGGTATTTGCCCATCTTGTAGCTAGCTGGGGGAATCTGTTATGGTGTATTTGTTTGTATATATGTACATACATGCCTATTTTTTGTTTGCTCTCTACTATTTGGAATCATTTGCATTTATCCAAATTTAGCCTTCCTAGAGGGCACCTGGCATCTGGGGCAAGAAACACTGAGGAAAATGGTGTCGGCTGATGCCTTTATACCCGAATAACTGCAGCTATGACGTCGGGTGAAGTGCGACACCAGCCGAGGCCAGACCCAGACTTTGGAATCCGGCCGACCGAAGGGCTGCCTGACGACAGGACAACCCATTTGTAAGGACTGCAGATGCATTCCTATCGGACATCTACATTTATGGTAGGTACAAAACTGTACTATTCTCTTCCTCCTGCTCCAGCCAAGCCAGACAGGTATTGGGTCCCAGAAACTCATTCCCATTTATTCAGGGCCCATACTGCTGATTTGGAAACTATTTCCCAGGGGCCTAAAGGAGTTTCAGCCTCCACCTCAAAAAATCCTTTGCCCTCCAACAGGGAAGCAAGGTCATTAGAGAGATGGGGCAAAAAGGTTTACACATCCACTACCTTATCTATGAGAGCTTTAAATTGTCTTTTTCATATGTTACAATATCAGGATAATCTCTTAGAAGATTTACAAAAAACATTAGCTTCTCCTGATCCTTTAGACAGGAAGACTTTGCAGGAAGCTGTACATAACACTCAGCAAGTAAGCAATCACTTCCTGCAGTGTGGATATGATGCACTGGAAGCTTCATGTAGGGCAGCTATGACAGGGGCAGTGATTTGTAGACATGCTTGGTTAAAAGATCAACCTCTACCAGATCATGTAAAAGCAAAACTTCTGGATGCACCTTTGGAAAAGAACAAGCTTTTGGTGCAAATGCTAAGGATGTGTTAAAGACCATCGAAGAAAAAGCAAAATCAGTTCAGACTGTGAAAGATTTCCTCCAGGTTCAACCTCCAGATTCAGTAGGAATTGGCCTTCAAAAACTGGTCCTTTCCTAATCCAGAAAAGTTTGAAAGGGTAAGAACAGGCGTGGCCGAGGAAGAGGCCAATACAGAGGCCCTTACAGGGGCGACAATGGCAGCCAGGAAACCAAAGAAGTGACGAGGGTTTCACCTGCCCAACAACCACAAACTCAATGACTTTCCTCTACTACCGCCTACCAGGGAACAACTAGAAGCTCCCTTGGGCGGGAAATTATCTCTGTTTGCAGAAAACTGGCACAGACTGACAAAGGACAAATGGATTTTGGACATTATAGACCGAGGGTGCAGGTTTCATTTTCATACCTTACCAAGAAAACAAGGCATGCCAAACCTACCACAAAATCAAAGGGCAGAGGTTATCAAGCAAATCACTCTGCTGACTCGAATGAAAGCAATAGAAAGAGTTCCACAACAAGAACAAGAACAGGGGTTTTACTCAAGACTGTTCCTTGTTCCAAGAAAAGAATCTCAGTGGAGACCAATACTGGACTTGTCCGCATTAAACACCTTTCTCATAGTACCAAAGTTCAAAATGCTGACTCTACAGCAACTCCTTCCCATGCTGGGCAAGGAGTTGTGGCTGATTACTATGGACCTCAAGGAGGCATACCTGCATGTCCCTATCAGACACAGCTGCAGAAGATACCTCAGATTTCTTGCAGGGCCAGAGCATTATCAATTCTCAGCATTGCCATTTGGCTTATCTACTGCGCCCAGAGTATTTACAAAATGCCTGGCTTCAGTAATTGCTCATTGCAGGCTCCAGGGTATACAAATTTACCCGTACCTGGACTGCCTCATACAAGCGGACGACAAATTGATGTTGACAAAAAACCTGGATTATGTCATACGATTACTTCAAGCTCTGGGATACACAGTCAACTTCCAAAAGTCAAGACTGCAGCCATCCCAGCAAATAATCTTCTTAGGAGCCAAACTAGACACAGCCTCTCAGATGGCTTACCTGACAGAAGACAAGCAAGAGAAGTTAACTCATTACTTCAAAGGTTTAGCAAAACTCACCCAGATGACTGCAAGGAGATTCCTACATGCCCTGGGTTACATGGCATCCTGCATTCTACTGGTTCCATTAGCAAAACTACACATGAGAAAGCTTCAATGGTACCTAAAAAGCATTTGGTCTCAACACAGCAACAACTTGGAGACAATCATACCACTCATTCCATGCCTACAAAAGGAATTCCTATGGTGGGCCTCGGTGAGCCAGGCAAACACAGGTATGTCATTCAAAAAACCACAGATAACACAGACCATGACTACAGACGCCTCGGACCTTGGCTGGGGGGGGGCGCACATGGAAGGCAGGTGCATATACAAGGACAATGGTCTCCAAAGGAAACACATCTGCATATAAACCAAAAGGAAATGCTGGCAGTAATGCATGCCATCGAGGCTTTTCAACACCAACTCCAGCAAGGCCATTTAATGATACGGACAGACAACACCACTGTGATGTGGTACATAAACAAGCAGGGGGGCACCCACTCTTACCCCCTTTGCAGACTGACAATGCAGCTTTGGGAGAAATCACTGAGCCTAAACATCCAGTTACAATCCCAGTTTGTTCCAGGAAAAGACAATGTGCTGGCGGACAGCCTAAGCAGGAATTTCACAGATCCACACAAGTGGAGGTTACATCCGAAGGCCTTCAGACAACTCACTTCGACATGGGGCAAGCCAGAAGTGGACCTATTTGCCTCTCACCTCAACCATCTTCTACCAAAATTTTGCACAAGGACATACCATCCAAAAGCTTGGAAAATAGATGCCCTCTCATTCAGCTGGAACTCCCTAGCAATCTATGCATTCCTACCTCTGCCACTGATGACCTCAGTATTACTAAAGATCAAAGCAGAGAAGCCCAAGGGAATCATAATAGCTCCGAATTGGCCAAGACAACACTGGTACCCACTACTACGGAGCATATGTCACACCAGGAGGTGGGCCCTCCCTCAGTGGCCTCTACTTTTGACTCAACACAATTTCGAAACACTGCATCCAAACCTTCAGACACTGCAGCTAACAGCCTGGGAGATCCCATAAATAACTTCAGATTATCTCTCTCCAAGGAAGTTCAGCAGATACTAACAGGCTCGAAGACCATCCACCAGAAAGGTTTACTTAGCAAAGTGGAAAAGATTCAGTAATTGGAATACCAGCAAGGGACATGATGCATCATTGCTGAACATCCCACTTATCTTGGAATATTTGGCAGATATGTTAAAGAACGGCCTCTCATATTCTTCCATAAAGATACATGCATCTGCTATTTCATCTAGATACAACACTGATCCTCCTGTTTTCTCTCACCCCTTACTAAGACAATTCCTCAGGGGAATCAAGAACATTAAGCCACCAAGAAAGGCCCCAGTGCCAGCCTGGGACCTCAATTTTGTCTTAGAAAAACTGACTCTACCTCCTTTTGAGCCAGCAGCTTCAGTTGACTAGCAATTTCTCTCATGGAAGACGGCTTTCCTGTTGGCAATTACCTCAGCAAGAAAGGTTTCGGAGCTACAGGCCCTAATGGCAATACCACCCTTTATTATTTTCCACAGAGACAGGGTTTCATTAAGGACCAACCCTACTTTTATGCCAAAGGTGGTATCTAGGGTTTCTCTAAATCAAGCCATTCATCTGCCTGCTTTCTTCCCCAATCCTGAGAATAAGGGGGAAAGACTTTTGCATACCTTGGACATTCACAGACAACTTCGATTCTACCTGGACAGAACCAAGGCCAGTAGGAAGTTTGAACAACTTTTTGTAGCTTACGCCCCTGCAGTCCAAGGAAAAGCAATTTCAAAACAGACTATTTCTAAATGGATTGGACATTGCATCCGATTCTGTTATTCCTTTCATGGAAAGACTGTTCCAGCCAATGTCAGACCACATTCCACCAGAGCTACAGCCACCTCTACAGCATTTTTAAGAGGGGTGCCTACCAAGGACATTCTAGAAGCTGCTACATGGAGCTCCGTGCATACATTCTCCAAACACTACATTCTCCCTCTATATTCCAGATCCAGAGCAGGCTTTGCTTCGGCAGTCCTGCAGGGTTTGATTGCCACACCATCTCTTTCCTAGTGCATACCTCATCCCCCAGCTAAGCTATGGTATTCTACCCACATGTTATGACTGCAGTTGCATTCTTGAAGGACATAGTACAGTTTTGTACCTACCATAAATGTAGATGTCCGATAGAAATGCAACTGCAGTCGGATTTTCCCTCCCTCCATACCCCTCTATGCCTAGGGTTCACTCCTATCCCTGTTACTCTTAGCTGGGGATATCTGTTATGGTGTATTTGTTTTATTGCTCATTTATTTGTTTGGAATCCTGTTTTTGTCTTCCAATTTGATTACAGCCTTCCTTGGAGGGCACCTGGCATCTGGGGCAAGAAACACTGAAGAAAATGGCGTCGGCTGATGCTTCTGTACTCCAGCCGCTCTGACGTCGGAGAGAAATGCGACATCAGCCGACGTCGGACCCAGACTTTGGAATCCGGCCGACCGAGGGCTGCCTGAGGCAGGACAACCCACATGTTATGACTACAGTTGCATGTCTATCGGACATCTACATTTATGGTAGGTACAAAACTGTACTTTTCCGTACCTGGATGACTAGCTGCTTTCTGCCACCACCAGGCATCTACTGTTACAGAGCAGGGACGCCACCATTACATTGTGCCAAAGGTTAGGAATTACTCTAAATTGGGAAATATCTGCCTTGTTGCCCTCGCAGCGTGTCACTTTTATCAGTGCCAAACTAGATACGGTGCTCAGGAGAGGCCTTCTTACCAGAAGAGAGAATTCAGGCTCTACAACAGCAGGTCTTCGCCTTACTGCCATTGAGGAAGGTCAAGGCAAAAGTGGTCCTCAAGTTATTAGGGACCATGACTGCCACAATCGTGCTAGATGTTCATTGTGTTTCACTGTTGCAGTCATTACTCTTGGGTTATTCTGTTGGCAGGCTACCCTCAGTTGGCCAGAATTCCAAAGTCTAGGTCCAGCGTCGGTTGCTGTCACCTCTTCCCTGACGTCAGTGCGCCAGGGGTATAAAAGATGCAGCCGACACCATTTTCTTCAGTCTTTCTTGCCGCACGGTTCCCTAAGCAAAAGCAGATGGTCATCGTGTTACACTGCTGCAGTCATTACACTTGGGTTGTCCTGCCGTCAGGCGTTTCCCCAGTCGGCCAAAGTTCCAAGTCTCAGTCCGGCGTTGGTTGCTGTCACTTCTTCCCTGACGTCAGTGCGCCAGGGATAAAGAAGAGGCATCCGACGCCATTTTCTTCAGTCTTTCTTGCCGCACTGTGCCCGAAGCAGAAGCAGTTCGCAAGTGCCGGTCGGCCGACTCCTGAGATTTTCAAATCTAATTTCAGACCGAAGTCTTCAATAAAGCTAAGTAACCCGTTGGGGAACGTTTTCTTGCCTCAGTCCGATGTCAGAAAAAGTTAACAATTGCATTTCTTGTGGGAAGCAAATACCTCATAAGGACTTTCATTCTTATTGTATTCCTTGCCTAGGCCCAGACCACGACGTCACAGGTTGTCGGTTTTGTGCTAGGGTTAACAAACGAACTATTAAACGTTGGTTTGATTTCGCCCGACATTATTTTGGTAGGAAATTTAATTTTACCATGCCGTTGGAGCAACCGACGACCGGAATGCATAAAAAACGGAAAGATAAGGACAGACAGCTGAGACCAAACCGGACTCAGAGGCCTCTGCTAGGCCAGTCGCCGGTTCTCCGGTTTTCAGTGAGGTGCCTACGTAGCCCCTGATGACCGCTGATTTAGAACCCCCGGCGGCATCCGATTCCCAAGCGGAGATTGCTAGGCCTCCACAACCTTTAACTTTATGCCCTTCCGACTCCATGGCTGAAGGAGATTCTGGGGCAGTTGAAATGCCTTCAGTTGCAGAAGGTGGCCTCAGACCGACTACACTCACTATTAAATCCTATGCAAAGCTGAAAACTCCTTTAAAAGCAAAGAAAACTCTACAGCAGTCTCCAGTACAAAGCCCCATGCCTAAGAAACAGATGCTTAAGATGGCTGAAGACTTAATTACCCTAATCAGGGGTTCCCATCCCCCTCCTGATAAAAGGCCTAGACAGGAGGAGAACTACGCTTCTTCTGACCAGGTTTCAATTTCCTCAGATTCTTCTGAGGAACAGGAATACTCTTTTCCCCCTTCAGACTCTGATGCTGAAGAGTCTATTCCTTCAGCACCTCCCCTAGAAGACTACTCTTTTGGGAGAAACTTTACATACCATGAGGGAACATTTCCACTGGGAAGGCCAGGATTACTCTGATTCTAAGAAAAGGCTCCAAGAGTTCCTTTTATTACCCCAGCACAGACCACTTGCTATTCCACCCGTGTTGGACATTGTGGATGATGTTTGTTCAGAATCTAGCCTTAACCCAGACTCACTACCTCCTGCACCAGCCAAACCAGACAGATACCGCAGAGTCCCTGACTCGCACAAATTCCTATATAAAAGCCCTGTTGCTGACCCAGAAATCATTTCCCAGGGTCCCAATCCTGTACCCTCTGAAAGGGATTCTAGAGCACTAGACAGATGGGGAAAGAAAGCATATACCTCAGCTACTCTAGCTATGAGGGCCTTAAATTGCCAGTTTCAAATGCTGAAATATCAACAATATTTGATGTCTCAAAACAAAAAATGATCACACATACAGAGCAGCCTGATTACAAGGGAAATGCAAGATTTGTTGCATGCAGCTGAATAAGTGGGAAAACATACTTTGCAATGTGGATTTGATTCATTGGAAGCTTTTTGTAGAGCAGCAGTGATGGGGTCTGTCATACGTAGGCATGCTTGGTTAAAAGAACAAACTTTACCTGATCATGTTAAAGCAAAGTTATTGGATGCACCTTTACAGCAGGATGTTTTATTTGGTGTAAAAGCAGAAGAGGTTTTAAAGAAAATGGAGGATAAGGCAAAATCTATGCAGACGGTGAAGGATTTTTTTACAAGTTCAACCCCCACGTTTCAGCAGAAATTGGCCAACCAAAAACTGGTCCTTTCCAGCTTCTGACAGACCACAGAGGGGCAAATACAGACGCCCAAGGGGCAGAGGTCAGTTACAAGGCTGTTACGAGCCTTGCCAATGGGGTGCCACAACCCAGAAAGGAGAAGACAGGTCTCAAACTATCAGAAGACAAACAATGACTTACCCTCAGACTGCCAAGCAAATCTCTCTTGGCAGCTCCCTTAGGAAGAAAACTAGCACTTTTTGCAGACAACTGGCACATCATCACAAAAGACAAATGGGTCCTAAATATTGTATCTCAAGGATACATATTCCACTTTCACGCTTTACCAAGGATAAAAGGAATGCCAAACCTGCCACCAAATCAATGGGCAGAGGCTCAAAAACAAATTACAGCTCTCATAGACATGAGAGCCATTCAGCAAGTTCCTACACAGGAGCAAGGACAAGGATTTTACTCCAGACTCTTTCTAGTTCCCTGAAAGGACAAAGCCTGGAGACCCATTTTGGACCTCTCAATTCTAAACACATATCTGGAAGTACCGAAATTCAAGATGCTAACACTACAGCAACTTCTTCCCATGCTGGGCAAGAAGGCTTGGCTAGTAACGTTGGACCTCAAGGAGGCATACCTGCATGTCCCTATCAGACAAAATTGCAGAAGATACCTCCGATTTGTAGCAGGTTCAACCCATTACCAATTCTCTGCACTGCCCTTTGGCTTATCTACTGCACCCAGGGTCTTCACATAATGCCTGGCACCAATAATTGCATACTGCAGACAAAGAGGAATTCAAATATATCCATACCTGGATGACTGCCTTATTCAAGTAGAAAACAAGGACATTCTTTTAAAGCATCTGGCGTTTGTCAAAAACCTGTTAAGTTGCCTAGGGTACACAGTAAACGAAAAGAAGTCAAAACTAGTGCCCTCACAAGACATAATATTCCTGGGTGCCAGCTTAAATACAATGGCCCAGCTGGCTTATCTCATGCCAGACAAGCAAGGACAACTGACAATACTTCAAAATGATGGCAACAAAGACCCAACTCCCTGCAAGAAAAATTCTGCAGGCCTTGGGATTCATGGCATCTTGCATACTACTACCATATGCAAAACTGCATATGAAGAAATTACAATGGTACCTGAAAAGCGTATGGTCTCAACACAGCCACAGCTTGGAAACAATAATACCACTCATTCCCTGCCTTCAACAGGAGTTTCTATGGTGGGCTCAGGCATGTCACCTCAACAAGGGTCAGCCTTTTACCTTACCCACAGCCAGGCAAACTGTAACAACAGATGCATCGGATTATGCCTGGGGAGAACACATGGCAGGACAATGTATGCAGGGCAAATGGTCTGCAGATCAAAAGCATCTACATATCAATCAAAAAGAGATGCTAGCTGTACAAAATGCCCTAACAGCTTTCAAGGACCTCCTACATCCAGGACAACTCCTAATAAAGACGGACAACACCACAGTGATGTGGTACATAAACAAGCAAGGGGGCACATATTCCTACCCCTTATGCAGGCAAGCAATGACCTTGTGGAACACAGCACTGACCTACCAAGTTCAACTACAAGCACAATTCCTGCCAGGAAAGAAAAACACATTGGCAGACTAAGCAGAAACATCATACATCCTCACGAGTGGAAACAAGTATTTGCAATGATAACTCAAAAATGGGGGAGCCCAAACATACATCTGTTTGCCCCCCCCCCCCAAAACTACCGACTACGGAAATTTTGCACAAAGACATACCACACACTAGCTTGGAAAGTGGACACCCTCTCATTCAGTTGGAAAACATTAACAGTGTATGCCTTTCCTCCACTGCCTTTTCTAGCAAAGGTGCTGCTGAAAGCCAGATTAGAGAGGCCACAAATTATACTCATTGCTCCAGACTGGCCACGCCAACACTGGTATATCCAATACTAAGGAACATGGCTCAAGGCCCACCATGAATTTTTACCTCAAATTCCTCACCTGCTCACTCAGCAAAACAATCGGATTCTACACAGCCAGCTCAAGACTTTAAATCTGGCTGCATGGCAAATTACCTAAACAGCCAGTCAACACTTCTCTCTAAAGCTGTTATGGATGTCATTCTGGAGGCCAGGAAGCCCAGCACCAGGAAAGCCTATTCAGACAAATGGAAAAGATTCTGCACCTGGAACCAGGCTAAAGGCCAAAATCCCCTTGTCCCAAATATTCCTCAGATTCTACAATATTTAACTGAGATGTTGCACAAAGGACTTTCTTTTTCATCTATTAAGATCCACACCTCAGCTATTTCAGCTCAGTGCAACACGGATCCTCCTATATTTTCACATCCATTACTAAGACAGTACCTCAGAGGGGCTAAGAACATAAGACTGCCCCGGAGAGCACCAACACCAACTTGGGATCTCAACTTTTTTTTGGAATAACTTACACTACCGCCCTTTGAACCAGCTTTTACAGCTGATTTACAGTTTCTATCATGGAAAACTGCCCTGCTGCCAGCAATAACTTCAGCATGATGAGTCTCAGAGCTACAGGCCCTAATGGCAGTGGAGCCTTTCATCATTTTTCATCAAGACAGAGTCGCTTTACGAACTAACCCTTCTTTTATGCCAGAGGTGGTATCCAGTGTGACCCTAAACCAAACCATTCATTTGCCCACCTTTTATCCAAATCCGCAGAACAAAGGGGAAAGGCTCCTACTCTCTTTGGACATTCACAGGCAATTACGTTACTACTTGGATAAAACTAAGGCTTTCAGAAAATCTGACCAGCTCTTTGTATCCTGTGCTGCAGGATCACAAGGAAAGGCTATCTCAAAACAGACCATTTCAAAATGGATAGGACATTGTATCCGTTTCTGCTACACACACACACCATGGGAAACCTGTACCTGGTAACATTAGGCCCCATTCCACCAGGGCTACAGCAACATCAACAGCCTTCCTCAGAGGGGTACCAACCAAGGATATTTTGGAGGCTGCAACTTGGAGTTCAGTGCACACCTTCACCAAGCACTCTCACTTACCTCTATACTCTAAAACCAGAGCTGGCTTTGCCACTGCAGTTCTGCAGGGCCTACTAGCTTCTCCAAACCCTGTTTAGTTTCACCGCCCATCCTTAGCTTTGGGATTCAACCCAAGTGTGATGACTGCAGCAGTGTAACACGATGAACATAGTACAGATGTTCTTCATTCCACATTGCTGCAGTCCTAACCATTGGGTAGTCCGCTGTCCCAGTCGGCCCGAATACCAAAGTATATGGCTGACGTCGGTCAAGGCGCATTAGTCTGACGTCAGGATGTCAGGGTACTAATGCGCATGACCGACGTCATATCCTCAGTCTTTTTTGCCGCATGGTCCGATGCAGAAGCAGTTTTGCGAGTGCAGGTTGGCGTTCTGAAATTTTCTGAAGTCGGAGTTTCAGACCGAATCAAAGTTGGCTAAGTACCCGTTGGGAATATTGTTTTCTTGCCTCAGTATTTAACCGGATGTCAGAAAAGTGAATAACTGTATTTCTTGTGGGAAACAGATACCTCATAGGGATTACCATACCTTGTGTATACCTTGTTTAGGGCCTGAGCACGACGTTGTTGGATGCCGCTCTTGTGCTAGATTTAACAAACGCACTATTAAGAGAAGGTTAGACTGTGCCAGGTTAGTTTTTGGGAAGCGTTGTAATTATAAAATGCCGTCGGATGCTCTGACGCCCGCTTCGTCCAAAAAGCGCAAGGACAAAGCAGCAAAGCCTAGAGTGGAAGAACCGACAGTCCCGGACGTCGGTTCTTTAGAAGGCTCAGTGGAGCCGGAGGTTCTGCCAGGAGTTTCTTTGGAGTCTCAGGGAGAGACTTTACTGTTACAGGATGTGTCCTCTCAGGAGGTAGGCCAGGCTGAAGGGGCTTCTCAGGTGGCTGTTCTTCCCTCTCTTCCTAAGGTGGTTAGAGCCTCCCCTTCTGTTTCCAAGGCTTCTTTGACAGGCAGGCCAGGTTTAACTTCAGTGGGGGTTTCTCCTAGCTCTTCAGGATCTTTGCCTAAGAAACATATGCTTAAAATGGCAGAGGATTTGATTACTATGATTAGAGGTTCTATGCCCCCTCCTGATAAGAGGCCTAGGGTGGAACCTGAGTTTGAGAGTTTTGAGCAATGTTCGGAGGCTTCTGAGTCTTCGGCTGAAGACTTGCAGGAGTATCCTCCTTATTCTGATTCTGATGTGGATGATTCTACTCCTTCAGCTTCTCCTCCTGAGGATTTTTCATTTTCAGAGACTCTGCATTCCATGAGGGAGCATTTTAAATGGGAAGGTCAAGATTTCTCTGATTCCAGGAAAAGGCTTAGGGAATTCTTGTTTTACCCCAGCATAGGCCTTTAGCTATACCTCCTGTTCTGAATGTGGTGGAAGATGTTTTGCAGAGGCTTCCCTGAACCCTGATTCTTTGCCTCCTGCCCCAGTTAAACCGGATAGGTACTATAGGGTGCCTGAAGCTCATAAGTATCTTTTAAGAGTCCTAGGGCAGACCGGAAACTGTCTCTCAGGGGCCTAAAGGTGTTAAGGCTTCTGTTGTTAAAAATCCTGTTCCTCCTGATAGAGGCAAGGGCTTTGGATAGATGGGGAAAGAAAGTGTATACTTCTTCCACTTTAGCCATGAGGGCGTTGAATTGCCAGTTTCACATGTTAAAATATCAAAATTATCTCCTTTCACAATTGAAGTCTAAGGTGGATGCTCTGGCAGAAGGTATTGAGTGTAAAGAGTTGCAGGATTTAGTTCATGTGTCTGAACAGGTGGGTAAGCATTCCTTGCAATGTGGTTTTGATGCTGTGCAGGCCTCCTCGAGGGTGGCTGCCACTGGTTCTGTTCTTCGTAGGCACGCCTGGTTGAGGGATCAGAATTTAGCTGAGCATGTTAAGACAAGGATTTTGGATGCTCCTTTACAGTCTGGCGTGTTGTTTGGTTCGCCTGTGGAAGCAGTTTTAAAGAAAATGGAGGACAAGGCTAAGTCTATGCAAACTGTTAAAGATTTTTTGCAGGTGCAGCCTCCAAAGTTTAGTAGAAATTGGCCTACTAAGGGATGGACATATCCTGCTTATGATTCCCAGTCTAGGGGTAGGTCTAGACGTGGTAGGGGCAGAGCTCAAGGTTCTTTTAGGCCTAGAACAGGGAGTTCACCTGCCCAGACTTCTGGTGAGGGCAGGGGTCAGTCCTTTCGTAAACAGACCCAATGACCTGCCTTTTCAGCTGCCAGTACATTCTCGTCTGGCAGCACCTTTGGGAGGAAGGCTGGCTCTTTTCAAAGAAAATTGGGATTTAATTACCCAAGACAGATGGGTTTTGGATATCATTCACCACGGTTACAGGTTTTATTTCCATACCTTGCCTCCTTTCAAAGGCATGCCAGACATTCCTCCTCTACAAAGAAAAGAGGCTCACAAGCAAATTTCTCTGTTACTCCAAATAGGGGCCATTCAGCCAGTTCCTGTGCCAGAAAGGGGCCTAGGATTTTATTCTCGCCTGTTTCTAGTACCAAAGAAGGGGAACACGTGGAGACCAATTTTGGATTTATCTATCCTCAACACTTATCTGGACATTCCTTCCCAAGTTCAAAATGTTGACGTTACAGCAGCTTTTACCTCTGCTGGGCAAAGATCACTGGATGGTAACTTTAGATCTCAAGGAGGCTTACCTTCATGTGCCTATCAGACTAAGTTGCAGGAAGTATCTGCGTTTTCGAGCTGGAAATTCCCATTATCAGTTCTCTGCATTGCCCTTTGGCTTATCTACTGCGCCCAGAGTATTCACAAAGGTTCTGGCTCCAGTGATAGCTTACTTCAGGCTAAAAGGAATTCAAATCTATCCTTACTTGGACGACTGCCTGATTCTAGCTCAAGAAAAGGAAGACCTTTTACAGCATTTGGAATATGTGATAGCAGTGCTAAGATGCCTAGGGTATTCTGTGAACGAAATAAAGTCCAGTCTAGTACCCTCTCAAGACATGTGCTTTCTGGGTGTGACTGAATACAGCAGCCCAGATGGCCTTTTTAACCCCGGACAAACAAAAGAATCTTTCCATTTACTTCCATCAACTATCTCTTCAGTCCGGGCTGACTGCAAGGACAGTCCTTCAAGCCTTAGGGTTCATGGCATCTTGTATTCTGGTGCTTCCCAATGCCAAACTGCATATGAGGAAGCTGCAATGGTATCTCAAAATGTATGGACACAGCACTGCCAGGATTTGGACACTGTCATTCAAATAATACCTTGCATTCAACAGGAATTTTTGTGGTGGGCTCAGGAATGTCACCTAAACAAGGGACTCTCTGTGACCCGGCCAGAGGCGAGTCAGATTCTAACGACAGATGCCTCAGACATTGCTTGGGAGCTCATCTAAATGGAAAGTGGATACAAGACAAGTGGCCTGCCAGACTACAGCATCTACATATCAACATGAAGGAGATGTTAGCAGTCCAGTTTGCATTAATGGCTTTCAAGGAGTTACTTCTTCCAGGGCAGGTGTTGATTCTAACAGACAACACAACTGTCATGTGGTACATCAACAAACAAGGGGAACACATTCTTACCCGTTGTGCAGGCAAGCAATGATTTTATGGGAGACTGCGCTCAGCTTGCAACTAACTCTTCAGGCAAGGTTTCTGCGAGCACAGAACTCCTTAGCAGATGTGTTAAGCAGACAAATCATGGATCCCCACAGTGGAAACTGGATCTTCATGTATTTCGAAATTGACAGTGTCATGGGGAACTCCAGACATAGATCTGTTCGCTTCTCCACTAAACCACCAGCTGCCAAAGTTTTGCACAAAGAGGTTTCATCACACAGCTTGGAAAGTGGATGCTCTTTCTTTCAGTTGGAAAAATCTTCATGTGTATGCCTTTCCACCTCTGCCTCTTCTCCCAAAGGTGCTCCTAAAGGTCAGACAAGACAAGCCAAGGATGATTTTAATAGCTCCAGATTGGCCTCGGCAACACTGGTACCCATTACTGAGGAGTCTGGTAAGGAAGCCTCCATGGCCTTTACCTTTGATTCCACACCTGTTGTCTCAGAGGGACGGTCACCTGCTCAATGTCAAGCTTCACTCTCATCTAACAGCCTGGCATATTCTGTTTTGAAACACAGCAGGTCTCAACTTCCTCAACAAGTTTTAAATGTGATTATGGAAGCCAGAAGACCTAGTACAAGGAAAGTGTACGCAGAAAAATGGAAGAGATTTTTATTTTGGAGTGCAGCAAAGAATTTGGAGATTTCTGAGCCTAATTTGAGTGTGGCTCTTCAATATCTTACTGAGTTATTAGACAAAGGTTTGTCTTTCTCTTCCATTAAGATTCATGCTGCAGCAATTTCAGCTCACTATGATTGTGACCCACCATTGTTTTCGCATCCTTTGTTCAAGCAATTTCTTAGAGGGGCAAAGAATATAAGACCCCCACGTAGAGCTCCTACTCCTGCTTGGGATCTCAATTTTGTGTTGGAGAAACTTACTCTACAACCTTTTGAGCCTGCGGCTACTGCTGAATTGAAATACTTGTCATGGAAGACTGCTTTTTTGTTGGCCATTACTTCTGCAAGAAGGGTTTCTGAATTGCAGGCCCTTATGGCGGTAGAGCCTTTTTTGATTTTCCATAAGGATAGGGTATCATTACGTACTAATCCTTCTTTTATGCCTAAGGTGGTTTCTAGTGTGGCTTTAAACCAAACTATTCATTTGCCTACTTTCTATGCAGATCCCCAAAATAAGGGGGAAAAGATTTTGCACACTTTAGATGTACACAGGCAGTTGCGTTATTTAAGCAGGACTAAGGATTTTAGGCAGTCTCAGCAGTTGTTTGTTTCTTTTGCTTTGAGTTCTCAGGGCAAGCCTGTGTCAAAACAAACTATTTCTAAGTGGATTGGGTTTTGCATTGCATTTTGTTATTCCCATCATGGCAAGGAGATTCCAGCTGGGATTAGGCCTCATTCCACTAGGGCTACTGCCACTTCAACAGCATTTCTAAGGGGGGTGGCAACTAAGGATATTTTGGAGGCAGCTACTTGGAGTTCAGTGCATACTTTCTCTAAGCATTACCACCTTCCTCTCTACTCTAAATCTAGGGCTGGTTTTGCCACAGCTATTTTGCAAGGCATGTTGACAGCTCCTGCTTCCTTATGATTTGCCAGCCTCCCTTACCTCTGCTTTGGGATTCTACCCAATGGTTAGGACTGCAGCAATGTGGAATGAAGAACATAGTACAGTTTTGTACCTACCATAAATGTAGATGTTCGAGGATCCACATTGCTGCAGTCCAATTTACCCTCCCTCCTTCCCTCTGTGTTTAGGGGTGGTTGTGTGGGTGAGGTTATACTCTTGTAATTTTGTATATATTGTACATATTTTTGGTGCAGGAGTGTTTGGTGTTTTTGGTTTTGGCCTTGTCTTTTTATGGTCTTCTGACATCTGGTGCAAGAAAAGACTGAGGATATGACGTCGGTCATGCGCATTAGTACCCTGCCGTCAGACTAATGCGCCTTGACCGACGTCAGCCATATACTTTGGTATTCGGGCCGACTGGGACAGCGGACTACCCAATGGTTAGGACTGCAGCAATGTGGATCCTCGAACATCTACATTTATGGTAGGTACAAAACTGTACTTTTTGTACCTACCATAAATGTAGATGTTCGAGTGTTCACACTGCTGCAGTCCAGGTTACCCTCCCTCCATCCCCTCTGACCTAGCAGAACTTTTCTATACCTTTCTATCCTGTACAACCTTTGTGGTGTATTTGCTTTGTAACTGAAGGTATTCCTTTTATTCCTCTTATATGTTTTATTAGCAATATGTATTGCCTACCTACTTGGGGGCACCTGACATCTGGGGCAAGAAAAACTGAAGAAAATGGCATTGGATGCCTCTTATTTTATTTATTTTACATTTGTTGACCGGGATAGTCCGACTGGATTACACGTCCATTTTCAGCGGAGGCCCGGGGAGAAAAGCTCCTCAGTGACAGTAATTACTACAAAAAGATCATACAATGAAAAAATACAAAGAACATAATTTCATTCATGCAACAGAAGAGATACAGTAAGGTGTTAATTATACTAAAAATAAAAACAAATAAACATTAGAGTGTAAAAGTATTATACAATAAAGAGTATACAAACAAATTAACACAAATTCCAGTGTACTATTTCTCCTAATGAGCACTTAACTTCTTTAGCTAAGAGGAGATAGAAGAAAAGTAAATAGGGGGGGATACATATGGGAGAAGATCTATACAAATTGTAGAAAGGATTAGTCAGGATTGGAGCACTGACAGAGCCAATTAGACCTAAGATGGTGATGTAATTTTTTTTTGAAGGAAGTTAGAGGAAATACAAAAGAGGCTAGGAGAGAGGGAATTCCACATTATATATAATATATATATTATATTCCACTTGTATATCCCTGGCGCACTAACGTCAGGGAAGAAGCGACAGCAAACGACGCCGGACCAAGACTTTGAAACTCTGCCCGACTGCGGGACCGCCTGATGGCAGGATAACCCAAGTGTGATGACTGCAGCAGTGTGAACACTCGAACATCTACATTTATGGCAGGTAACATCTACATTTATGGTAGGTACAAAACTACTTTTCTGCTATACCCACCATGGGAAACCTGTGCCTAGCAGTATTAGAGCTCACTCCACCAGGGCAACAGCCACTTCAAATGCCTACCTCAGAGGAGTACCTACCAAGGATATTTTGGAAGCAGCAACATGGAGTTCTGTGCATACCTTCACCAAACATTACCATTTGTGTTTATACTCCAAATCCAGAGCTGGCTTCACCACTGCTGTCCTGCAGGGCCTTATAGCCACCCCTAATGCCTTATAGATCCAGCCTCCCTACCTCAGCTTTGGGATTCCACCCAAGTGTAATGACTGCAGCAGTGTAACACGATGAACATAGTACAGTTTTGTATCTACCATAAATGTAAATGTTCGAGTGTAAACACTGCTGCAGTCCAGGTTACCCTCCCTCCTTCCCCTCTTACTTGCTGGTACTTACCTAGGTCATCTACTCTTTATAACCTATGGGGAGTATTTGCTGGTAACTAAAAATGGTTCTTTGCTTTTCTTTTGTATATTTTACTAGCAATTTGAATTGCCTACCTATTTGGGGGCACCTGACATCTGGGTCAAGAAAAACTGAAGAAAATGGCGTCTGCTGCATCTTGTATACCCCTGTCACACTGACGTCAGGGAGGAGGTGACGGCAACCGATGCCGGACCAAAACTCTGGAACTCAGGCAGACTGGGGAACCACCTGACGGCAGGATAACCCAAGTGTAATGACCGCAGCAGTGTTTATACTCAAACATCTACATTTATGGTAGGTACAAAACTGTACTTTCGCAAGTGCCGGTCGGCTGACTCCTGAGATTTTCAAATCCGAATTTCAGAACCGAAGTCTTCATTAAAGGCTAAGTACCCCGTTGGGGAAACTTTTTTCTTGCTCCAGACCGATGTCAGAAAAAGTTAACAATTGTATTTCATGTGGGAAGCAAATACCTCATAAAGATTTTCACTCTTACTGTATTCCTTGCCTAGGCCCTAATCACAACATTGCTAGCTGTAGGTTTTGTGCTAGATTTAACCAATGCACTATTAAGCGTTGGTTTGATTTTGCATTTCGTTACTTTGGCCTAAGATTTAATTATATAATGCTGTCGGACCAGATGACAACCGGAGTTTACAAAAAACGCAAGGAAAAGGATAGGCATCAGAGGTCCAAAACAGACTATGAGGCCTCTGCTAGGCCAGTCGACGGTTCGCTGGTTCTCAGTGAGGCGCTTTTGCAGCCCCTGGCGCCCGCTACCTCAGAGCCACAGGCCGCTTCCGACTCTCACGTGGAGCCGACTGGGCCTCTGGATACTCAAGGTATTGGACACTCGGAAATCATTCCCTCAGATGGGTCCGGAGCCGCTGAGCAGGCATCGGCTTCTGAGGGTGTCTTCAGACCTACACAACTATATATTAAGCCATCTTCAGCTTCAAAGACTAAACCAGCTCTAAAGACAAAAGTACAGCATTCTCCTACTCAGTCTACCATGCCTAAAAAAACATGCTCAAAATGGCCGAAGACCTAATTACTTTGATCAGGGGCTCCCATCCCCCACCTGATAAGAGGCCTAGGCAAGAGACAGAGTATTATTCTTCTGATAAGGTTTCTGTTTCCTCTGATTCCTCTTCTGAACAGGATTATTCCATTCTTCCCTTTGAGGATTCTGATGCTGAAGAATCCATCCCTTCAGCCTCTCCTCCAGAGGATTATTCTTTTGGGGAAACCCTGCATTCCATGAGGGAGCATTTCCACTGGGAGAGTCAAGATTATTCTGAATCTAAGAAAAGGCTCAGGGACTTTCTGCTACTTCCTCAGCACAGACCCCTTGCTATTCCACCTGTTTTAGACATTGTAGATGTATTTTCAGAGTCTGGCCTGTCTCCTGACTCTTTACCCCCTGCACCTGCTAAGCCAGACAGATACTACAGGGTTCCAGATTCTCATAAATTCCTATATAAAAACCCTGCTGCTGACCCAGAAACTATATCTCAGGGTCCCAAAGGGGTTAAAGCCTCCACTGCAAAAAACCTTGTCCCCTTTGATAGGGATTCTAGGGCTCTAGACAAATGGGGGAAAAAAGTATACACTTCTGCTACCTTGGCTGTAAGGGCTTTAAATTGTCAGTTTCATATGCTTAAATATCAGCAATATTTAATGTCACTACTTAAACAGAAATTGTTGACAAATAGTGAATATTCAGAGAACAAGGAATTGCTGGATTTTTTGCATACAGCTGAACAAGTGGGAAAGCATACTTTTGCAATGTGGTTATGATTCACTGGAGGCCTCGTGCAGGGCCGCTGTCACAGGTTCTGTTATTAGAAGGCATGCTTGGTTAAAGGAACAGAATCTGCCTGATCATGTTGAAGCAAAATTATTAGATGCACCATTGCAGCATGATGCTTTGTTTGGTACTAAAGCAGAAGAGGTTTTGAAAAAAAATGGAGGATAAAGCAAAATCCATGCAGTCAAGGATTTCTTACAAGTACAGCCACCCAGGTTTAGCAGGAACTAGCCTTCTAAAAATTGGTCCTTTTCTGTGTCAGACACACCACAAAGAGGCAGATACAGGCGTCCCAGAGGCAGATCTCAGCCCCAAGGCTCATACAGGCCTAAACAGTGGGGTGCTCCTACCTCCAAAAGCGGAGAAGACAAAACACAACCTTACAGAAAACAGTCCCAATTACTTTCCTCTGCGAGATCCAAGCACTTTTCTTTTGGCAGCCCCTTTAGGGGGAAAACTAGCACTTTTTTCATCAAATTGGCAAATGATTACCCAAGACAAATGGGTCCTGAACATAGTGTCCCAAGGCTACAGGTTCCATTTTCACACTCTACCAAGGTCAAAAGGTATGCCAGACCTGCCACACAATCAATGGGCAGAGGCGCAAAAACTAATTACAGCCCTCATGGACATGAGGGCCATTCAGCAAGTACCACAACAAGAGCAGGGGCAAGGTTTTTACTCCAGACTTTTCCTAGTACCCAGAAAGGACAGAACCTGGAGGCCAATACTGGACCTGTCTATACTAAATACGTTTCTAGAAGTTCCAAAATTCAAGATGTTGACTACAGTAGTTACTGCCCATGCTGGGCAAGAAGGATTGGCTCGTAACTTTGGACTTAAAAGAGGCATACCTGCATGTCCCAATCAGGCAATCTTGCAAAAGATACCTCAGATTCATAGCTGGCTCAATGCATTACCAATTCTCTGCACTGCCCTTTGGCTTATCTACTGCACCCAGGGTCTTCACAAAGTACCTGGCACCAGTAATTGCATTTTGCAGACAGAGGAATTCAAATATATCCTTACTTGGATGACTGCTTAATTCAAGCAGAGAACAAAGACCTTCTTCTAAAGCATCTGGCGTTTGTAAACAGATTACTAACTGGCCTAGAGTACACAGTAAACGAAAATAAATCAAAACTAGTGCCCTCTCAAGAGATAATATTCCTGGGTGCAAGCTTAAATACAACTGCCCAAATGGCTTATCTCACGCCAGACAAACAAAAGCAACTAACTTCTTACTTCAAGAAATTGGCAACAAAAACCCACTTATCTGCAAGGAAAATCCTGCAGGCCCTGGGTTTCATGGCATCCTGCATTCTACTAATTCCATTTGCCAGACTGTATATGAGGAAACTACAGTGGTATCTAAAAAGTGTTTGGACTCAGCATTCCCCACAGCCTGGAGACAGTAATTGCACTCATTCCATGCCTGCAACATGAGTTTCGATGGTGGGCAGAAGCCTGTCACAACAAGGGTCTGCCATTCAGTTTACCCACAGCCAGACAGACACTGACAACGGATGCATCAGATTATGCCTGGGGGGCCCATATGGCAGGAAAATGTATTCAGGGCACATGGCCTGCAAACCAGATGCATCTTTACATCAATCAAAAAGAGATGCTAGCTGTTCAAAATGCCCTGACAGCTTTCAAGGACTTACTTCATCCAACTACTGATAAAGACAGACAATACAACGGTCATGTGATACATAAACAGGGAGGGTACGCATTCCTACCCTCTCTGCAGACAAGCAATGATCTTATGGGACACAGCACTGGCTTTTCAAATTCACCTGCAAGCACAATTCCTGCCAGGAAAAACAAATACTCTGGCAGACGAACTAAGCAGAAATCTCATGGATCCCCACGAATGGAAACTGGATCCACAAGTCTTCAGCATGATAAGGAAATGGGGATGCCCAGACATAGACCTATTTGCTTCCCGTCACAACTGCCAATTGCAGAGATTTTGCAGAAGGATTTATCACAAGCAAGCATGGAAAGTGGATGCCCTATCCTTCAGCTGGAAAAATCTAACAGTATATGCCTTCCCTCCACTGCATCTCCTTCCCAGGGTACTCCTAAAGGTCAGACAAGAGAAGCCAAAAATGATGGATTGCACCAGACTGGCCATGCCAGCACTGGTACCCAGTCCTAAAGAGCTTGTCTCAAGGTCCAGCATGGATATTGCCTCAAACTTCTCACTTGCTGACCCAACAAAATAATCAGATCTTGCACAGCCAACTCAGGACCTTAAATCTGGCAGCATGGCGGATAATGTAGCCGTTCAGAACACTCCTCTTTCAAAAGCTGTTATGGATGTTATCTTGGAGGCCAGGAGGCCCAGTACCAGAAAATCTTATGCAGAAAAATGGAAGAGATTCTGTGCTTGGAACCAGGAGCAAGGCATTGAAACGTGTGTACTAACTATACCTCAGATTTTACAATACCTGAGATGCTGAACAAAGGCCTTTCTTTCTCATCTATTAAGATTCATGCCTCTGCCATTTCAGCCCATTACAATACGGAACCACCTATCTTTTCTCATCCTTTAATAAGGCAGTACCTCAGAGGGGCCAAAAACATTAGGCCTCCAAGGAGAGCACCATTTCCGGCCTGGGACCTAAATTATGTTTTGGAAAAACTCTCACTGCCTCCTTTCGAGCCAGCTTCAACAGCAGATGTAACATTTTTATCCTGGAAAACAGCTCTTCTCCTAGCAATAACCTCTGCAAGGCGAGTCTCTAGTTACAAGCACTCATGGCTGTGGAACCTTTTATCATTTTTCATCCAGACAGGGTTTCTCTGAGTACAAAGGCTACATTCATGCCTAAGGTGGTATCCAGTGTGGCCCTCAACCAAACCATTCACTTACCTACCTTTTATCCAAATCCACAGAACAAGGGTGAGAAAATTCTGCTTTCTTTGGACATACACAGGCAGTTACGTTTCTACTGGGACAGAACTAAAGTTTTCAGAAAAACTGAACAACTTTTAGTGTCATATGCTGCAGGATCACTAGGAAAGGTGATCTCAAAACAGACTATTTCTAAATGGATAGGCCATTGCATCCGTTTCTGCTATTTTCTACATGGCAAATCGGTGCCTAAGGGCATTAGGCCACATTCCACCAGAGCAGCAGCCTTCCTCAGAGGAGTACCAACCAAAGATATCTTAGAGGCTGCTACTTGGAGTTCTGTGCACACTTTCACAAAGCACTACCACTTACCTCTTTACTCTAAGTCCAGAGCAGGCTTTGCCACTGCAGTTCTGCAGGGCCTCATAGCCTTTCCTAATCCTATTTAGCCCAGCCACCCATCCTCAGCTTTGGGATTCAACCCAAGAGTAATGACTGCAACAGTGAAACATGATGATCATAGTACAGTTGTGTACCTACCATAAATGTAGATGTTAGTGTATTCACTGTTGCAGTCCAGGTTACCCACCCACCATCCCCCTTTTCTTTGCTGGGACTTTTCTGCATTTCTCTAACCTATACAACCTATTTGGAGTATTTGCTTGTAGATAAAGGGAATGTTATTGTTGTCCATGTATTTTTATTGGCATATTTTTTCAGCCTACCAATTTGGAGGCACCTGACATCTGGGGCAATAAAAACTGAAGAAAATGGCGCTGGCTGCATCTTTTATACCCCTGGCGCACTGACGTCAGGGAAGAGATGACAGCAACCGACGCTGGACCTAGACTTTGGAATTCCGGCCGACTGAGGTAGCCTGCCAGCAGGATAACTCAAGAGTAATGACTGCAACAGTGAATACACTCTAACATCTACATTTATGGTAGGTACACAACTGTACTTTCCCCTTGCCAGACTACACATGCGGGTTCTTCAGTGGCTGCTTTTCGCCCAATTGTCACTACAGTATCTTCCACTCTCCCATTCTATTCTGATTATGGACACACGTAAGCAGGATCTATGCTGGTGGCTTCAGGGCAGCAATCTCAACGTGGGCAAGCCTTTTGTACCATCTTCTCCAGTTGCCACGGTGACCACGGATGCCTCCCAGATCTGGTGGGGGGGGGGGGCATTATCTCGGCAGGACAGTCCAAGGCACATGGCAATATCACGAGACCCATTTTGCATATCAGTGTCCTGGAGATGAGAGCAGTGCTATTAGCATTGCATGCACTTCAGAGCTTTTAATTGCAATCCACTCAGACAACGTGTTAGTGGTATGGTATTTGAACAAGCAGGGAGGAACCAAATCATACCCCCTTTGCAGAGAGACACTTCGAGTTTGGCAGTGGGTGGTGTCTTCCCAACATTTTCTAGTTGCAACGCATATACCGGGGAAGTCCAACATGATTGCTGACAGGCTGAGCAGAGCTATCCTAATGCCTCACGAGTGGTCCCTGAACAAATATGTTGCGGAAAAGATATTCTGCAGATGGGGTCACCCTTGCTGCGACGTATTTGCCAGCCCCCTCAATGCCAAATGCAGCAGCGACTTCACCCTTATCCCCCCGGAGGGGGAGACACCCAGGGACGCTCTGGTTCACAATTGGCCCTCCGGTCTTCTCTATGCCTTTCCACTGTTTCCTCTGATATCAAAGGTCATTCAGAAAGCACAGTGTTTGGGAAGCAAAATTATCCTGATTGCCCCACACTGGCCTCGTCAGATTTGGTTTTCCTTCCTTCAACCCTATCTAATGGACTATCCCTGGATTCTGGAGCCAGATCCAGATCTGCTGACTCGTATGTCAGGACAGTTTCATCCCTCCATCCAGACCCTCACGTTGACAGCTTGGCTGCTCTAGTTCTGTCCCTAGTCAGGCTTCATGATTTTTCCCCGGACGTGGTCCACATTCTGTCTTCTTCCCACAAGCCTTCTGCTAGGAAGATGTATTCCAGTAAGTGGAAGAGATTCTCAATTTGGCCCCGTGAAAGACATATTGATACTTATATAGCTCCTATTTTGGCAATATTAGAATTTCTTTCTCAACTGTTCAGTCAGGAATCAGCTGCAGCAACCATTAAAGTGCAATTGGCAGTGATTTCTACCTTTCACGATGCTAATGAGCCCAACCTTATGGCTCATAGGCTTTGTAGGGCCTTTCTGAAAGGGACAATGTTACTCCAACCTCCAGTCTTTGATCCAGTAATGCCATGGGACCTCAGTTTTGTTTTACAGAAGCTCACCTTGGCTCCCTTTGAGCCCGCAGCTACGTGTGACGTAAAATTCTTGTCATGGAAGACAGTATTTTTGGTAGCCATAACTTCAGCTAGGTGGGTCTCTGAGCTCCAAGCTTTATCGATTAAGCCACCTTATTTGGTGTTTCACAAAGACAGGGTCTCCTTAAGAACCAGTCCTCCTTTTATTCCAAAGGTTGCGTCTGTTGTCAATGTCAACCAATCCATTGAGTTGCTTGTGTTTTTTCCTGAATTTTCTAACCAGGCAGAATTTAAGTTTCATCAGCTAGATGTTCATAGACAATGCATTTCTATTTACATTAGGACAAAAGATTTCAGGAAATCAGATCAACTGTTTGTCTTTTCAGACACTAAACTTGGAGTTCCTGTCTCTAAAGTTACCTTGTCTCGCTGGATCTCCAATTGCATCTCATTTATTTATGGTTCCAATGGCAAAGAATTACCCTTTAAAGTGAAGGCTCATTCTACACCATCTGTGGCTACCTCTACTGCATTTCAGGCTAGGATGTCTATAGATGATATTTGTGCTGCAGCAACATGGGCTTTGCCTCATACTTTTATTAGTCATTACAAATTAGATCTGGTCTCTAGAGGCATATCTTCCTTTGGTTCCGCAGTGGTCAAGAGTATTTTTCACTGAGCCACCCAAGGTCAAGGTGCTAGGGACACTGTCCCAGGGGTAAGAATGAAGGCGAGATTGGACTACATAACATCAAGAAGTTATGTACTCACCATAACATTCGATGTATGTAGTCCGTCTCACCTTATATTCTTACTAACCCCCCTCCTTGAGGACCTGGAGGTATAGTCTCCAGGTGTCGGTGGTCTTTTCGGTTGGGGTTGTTCTCAGTATGCGTGTGTGCGCGCGCTTGCAGCAAACATGATCTGGGGAATGGGCCTGTTGTATAATGGGATACCTCTTAGTCACGAGCCAATTGAAGACTTTGAGCTAGAGTCTGGCCGAGTCGGAGCCGAGATACATCAAACATTATGGGGAGTACATAATTTCTTGTTACATAACCATGTATTTCCTGGTCTGCTGTCTAACTACTGAATTCTGCACCTTTTAAAGTAGTTGGAGCGGACTCTGGTGTAAAGGGCATTGTAGTAATCTGGTTCTGACATGACCAAAGCCTGAATTTACAGTGGCAAAATTTGAGGGATGTGAAAGTCTTTGAAAAATGCATTTATTTTAAAATGATGCAATCATTTTTTTCACAGCAGCTAATAAATGTTAAACTTTGAGACTTGACTGTATGTGATAAAACACAAGCCACGCACTTGACTGGTAAATTTCCATCATAGGTTATTTCTGGAAAGGGAGAGGGCAGACAACGGAATGTGTAAGTAACACACCAGTTTTTTTTTTTTCAGGGTTAAGCTTGTTTTTTGATATCTGAGGAAGAGAAGTCATGACAACTAAATTTGATTTGGAAAAAATGTCTCATTTGCATGTGAAAATGATGGTGCCATCAGTATGTGATTAGTAGGACATCATATTCCTGTAATGATTCTTGAGTGAAGTGTACTCCCAGTAGTGGCGGTGCTGAAATTGATCTCTTGTATATAGAAATGTGTCTTGTCTTGAAATTGTTTTGAGTGAGATTAGTAAAAGTGTAGTTGAAAATGGTATACAAGTAGATTGTGTTAACATGATCAGACCCTCCCCTGCATGAGAATCTTCAAGCTTTAAGTAAAACACTTTTTGTAACCAGGTGTACAGTCAGATTTATAATCATTGGCACTCATGTGCTTCAAGTTCTAAATGCAAACTTTTGTCACTGGAATGGTAATGAATCACAGCATGCATAGGTATATGCATGTTACAAAATATGAATCGCACATTGTGTAGGTTCATCCTCACAAAGTATCTAGCAGCAGCACCGTGTGTACAAGCAGAGCTCTGCACTGAGACATTAAGCTGAGCTTCCCCATGTAGGGAGGAGAAAGGGTGCGCAACTTGTGAAAGGATCATAGAATCATGGAAAATATAAGGCAAGTGGGCCATGTAGACATTTATGGCTTGCTGATACCTATCCTTAGACCTCACCTCCTTTCTCAGTGAGAAATAAGCTAGTCGTGGTAGGGTTGAATTGCTGAATACTCATCCAATTGTCTTGACGACTTTTGAAAGGAATATATAGATTCATAGATTAGTACTAGGCTAACTGCCTTTGTGGGCCATTTCTAAGCCTAGCCAATTACCCTGTGTGAGAATCAAACCCTGCACCTTTAGTTTATAAGGCAAATACCTTAACCGTTATGCCAACCTCCCACCCAAATGTCACATTGCTTAATCTGAAGTGGAAGTCTGTTCCAGAAAAGGAGTAGTTATCGAGTAATGAATTTCTTTACACTAATTTGCTGAAGATGGTTCAGATCTGTGGTCCTAGTGTTTGCTGGACTGTTTGATCTGTGGAGATATGAGGTCTTGGACTACTGGATCCCTAATGTGTCAGAAAAATAAGGCACAGATTGCCCCTAAGGAGTCTATATAGGACAGAGCCTCCAGTCTCTCCTGGTAGTGCAGGTCTTTTAGTCTCATAATGTGTGTTAGGAACCTCTGGGATCTCTGCAATGCCTGGTAAGCCTAGTAAGATACATTGAAAGGGGCACTGTATGATGGGCCTGATCAGTGTGAAATAGAGGGATAAGGACTGAATCTAGATGCAATGCCCTTATCGGTTGTGCCTGATAAAAGGATTTCCTTACCAGTGTTGCAACATGATGATCAATGGTGAGGGACTACACACCCATGTTCCAAGCAGGGACGTCGGGAGGCATACGCACTGTACTGATTTCAGTACAACTTCTTTGGAAGAGGGGGTAGCTTTTTTTTAATTAAACAGTGTTGGCTCCTTTAAGGAACATTTCATGGCTACATACCAGCCAGTCGGAATTGAGCTCACATCATGTCTGGCTGCGAGCAGGAAATGTGCAGTTGTAGTGAAGCTCACGTCATGTCCGGCTGGCTGCGGGCAGGAAGGGCAAGGCAATCGGGATTATCGTTGTGGCGGGAAATGTGCAGTTGTAGTGAGTGGAAGGGCAAGGCAATCTGGATTATCATTGTGGTGATCACGAAGGCAATCGGGTGAACGGATTATCAGGTAAGGGGTGTGTTGAAGGCAGTTGGGTGAACAGAGTAGTGTGTGTGTGTATTATCAGGTAAGGGGTGTGTTGAAGGCAATCGGGTGAACGGAGTAGCATGTGTGTATCATCAGGTAAGGAGTGTGTGTGTGTATTATCAGGTAAGGAGTGTGTGTGTGTGTATTATCAGGTAAGGAGTGTGTGTGTGTGTATTATCAGGTAAGGAATGTGTGTGTGTATTATCAGGTAAGGAGTGTGTGTGTGTATATCAAGTAAGGAGTGTGTGTATTATCAGGTAAGGAATGAGTTTGTGTGTGTGTATTATCAGGTAAGGAGTGAGTGTGTGTAAATGCACCCCACATAATACAACTGCTGGCTATAGGTGTTCAGGCTCAAACCCTGTACCTTTGCTTCAGGGTAAGAAGCACCTAAAGTCCCTAACCACCACCATTTCTGAACTTTGTTCAGATTTATTAGAAACAGTTGTGAGCTATGGTGAGAAGTGAGAACTGAAGTTGTATTTCCCCCATTATTGTTTTTGTTTGTCCAGGTTTTTTGTGTTAAGGTGTGAAGTGAGAACTGAATTTGTATTCCCTCATTATTGGCTTTGTTTGTCCGGGTTTTTTGTGCCGAGAGGTTGAGAGCTATCTAAATGATAGCCATTAAGTTTCAGTTTTCCTATTTTTCAGACTGCTGATTTAGCATAGTAATATGTTGCACTGACTGTGGTTCTGGGTTCAAGACATGCATGGTTGGTAACACAGCATTTTATTCTAGCAACTTTCCAAAATTATACAAGCAATGTTTAAAATGTGTCCCTGGTTTTTGGGCTTTTGTCCCTCCCCCCAATAAATGTTGGCTTTTTCCAGATTTCTTGTGCTGCAAAGTTCAAAGATACAGCTGAGTGTCAAGTACATTTTACAAGAAGCTGAGAGCTGCAGGGGGAACTAAAGTTTAGTGCTGCTTATGCTGAGTCTGCTAAGACTGTTAATAGCACAACAGGTAGTGTACTTGCTTTTGATGCAGAAGGCTGTGGGTTCTTCTCTCTCAGTAGGTAGATGCATTGCTGATACTGTACTGTGTTGTAAAGGGGGGTGGATGGTGTAGTCCTTTTTGGTGAAGATATCTAGTAGTAACTATGAACCTGTTAGTTTGCCATCCATTCCCTATTGCAATATTACTAGTGTATCATTTTTTTTAATGCAACATAGGCAATTTATTCCTCAAGGGCAACAGACACTTCATTTGTAGATGAAACCATGAAATATAAAGTTATTTGCTAGCAGCAGCCTCTTCATTAGTTACAGATTTCTTTAATGTGGAATTATGTAGATGGCTTTTACTACTTCAGAGATTGTGCATATTTACTGATACTGGTGGACTGTAGAAGTTTGAGTAGACTTTTATGATGAAAATGTTCTGAATTGGGCTGTTTTGTCATTATTGGTGCATGTATTTTGTTTCATTGTCTACTGGAAAAATGTTCAAAACAAATTTAAAACTCTAACAACTATACTGTATTGTACAAGGAATATAATTTAATACAATCGGGAAGGTGTATCAAAGAGCATGTGTATGTTTCATGTGCAAGGGGCCTATGATTTGAAAACAGCCCAAAGTTAATCTTTATCTGCCACTGGCAAAATGTATTTTCTTTGAATGTGGGTTTCAGTGCTGTTTCAATGAATGTGAGTTTCAAGGGCAGAGAAGTTTTAATGCTAAGTCTAGTTTCATTGCCAGACTGCATTGCTTTGTTTATATTTATTGGTGTTCGTGCTGTAAAATGCAAAATAAAACTTCTGGCAAATCATTTAGGAATGAAGTCACTAAATAATGACTGACGTTAAGTTTCAGACGTCATAATCTTCAGAAAAATGCATGCTAAAGCAAGACCTGTTATTCTATCAACTGTCTTAAGTTTATACAAGATCAATTTTTAGTACTGTTTGTATGTTCCCCCAATATATTTGGCCTTGTCCAGATTTCCTGCATTAAGAGGTTGAGAGGTATGTGCAAATAAATCGCTTTATAGAATTAGGAATATCCAAACCTCTCAACTGTCCCCAATTTTGGCTCAAAATGTTGCTCTCCCCCTAATAATCTCTCTGCAAAATAGCAATTTTGGAAGAAAATGTGGAGGCTTTACAATTATAAATAACTGTAATGATCAGAGTTATACATTACTTTTATTTCAGAAATGCATGTAGATTCTCTAATTTTGTCAGCTGCACAAGTTAACAGTGCTCATATTAAAATGGTGTCCCTTCTTTGACAGGTTACCAGCTGTATTTTCTAGCAATTTTATATTTTTGCATCACATTTTTGGTCCGTTTTTCATAAAATTGTGTTTTTCTGGCAAATTAGAAAATAATGGCAAACATTTGAGTTTCAGATGTCATACCTTTCAGAAAATTTGTGCTAATGCAAGACCTACTACTATTCTGTTATCTTTCTAAGTTTATAAGAGCAATATTTAAAAAAAATATCCTTATTTTTGGGCCTTTGCCTCAGTTTTATATATGGGTTTGTTGCTCTAAGAGGTTGTGTGTGTGGTAGATAGCATACCTCTCAACTGTCCAAATTTTGCAGAATGTCCAGATTTTTGCCCCATATTTTTTCTGTTCCTCAAATTTTGTGATTTTCTAGAAAATCATTGAAGGCTGAAGTTGCTAAATAATGACAGACGTGAGTTTAAGACTTCATGTCCTATAGAAAAATTCATACTAGCACAAATCCTGTTATTCTAGTAACTTTCTCATACTAGCACAAATCCTGTTATTCTAGCAACTTTCTAAGTTCACGAGAGCATTATTTAATATCTGTCCCTGTACGTAGGTGTGTGTGAATGAAACACCCTAGTTAGGGGTAGCAGGTAGTAAGTAATTTACTCAAGCTCAAAACCTGTACCTTAGTTACAGAAAACAAAAGCATGAATCCTCTACCCCAACTACCATGCTGCATTTTTCAAATAACTGACTTTCAGGTTCATTTTCAATTCAAGGAACAGAGTTTGAGTGAATCTATATTATATTACTGAAGAGGCATTACAGCAAATGCCTCTTTGACACTATAAGAGCGAACCGTGAATTACGAGAATGGCCGTAGCTTGGCTAGGGAGAGGGGGGTAGCAGTTTGAGAGCTGTGAGTACAAATTTGAAAATCCTAGCTATACACCCCTGGTTCCAAGGTCTCTTGCATCTTCATTTTGGAGTGGGGTGTTTGTACTGTGAGCTGGGTTGAGAGATTGTTTACCAACTGTAACAGTAATGCCTTTGTTAGTATTTAGTTTTAGTCCATTTACTGTGCACCAGCTATTAATATGTGGAAGTTCAATTTGTAGCTTCTGCACATCAGAAGGGGACTGGAGGATGACCTCCAGTTTTCGATCATCTGTAGTATTAACCAAAGATTCCCCCTTTTTGATTTGGAATATATTTCAAATAGCAGAGGCTGTAATACAGATCCCTGAAGGATGCATTGCGTACAGTCGGGTTTTCTGAGGAAGCACCTGCCAACTTCACTGTGCATTCTGTCCCTCAGCTAACTTACTATCCACCAAACTACATGAGAATCCATTTTGAGCACATTGATCTTATTAAGCACATGGTGTAGCATTAGATGCAGTGGCAAGTTCAAGATGTACTGTAATGATAGCAGAGCCAATGTCCACAACTTGCAATGTCCTGACTAAAATCATTGTTGAAGTATTCCTGATGTATGTAATATCACTGCAGATGTCTGGCTGAAAGCTTTGCCTTCACTAGGTCAGACATCTGCATGACCTTGGCTGAAATGCATTGGAGTTATAAAGATGGATATATGAGCATGGATCCCCTGACTATCTTGCCACCAGCCCGAACACAGGTTGTGCATCCATTGGGCTGTTCACTTGTTTGGTTGTTGATGCCTTTGCTTCATTTTTTCAGATAAGTGCCCCATTGGGAAACCTTTACCTACGATTATTTGGTTGAAAGTTGTCTGCTAGAAGGGTAAGTCTGAGTCCAGTAGGCAGACTCTGTACAAGGACTTGCATACCAAGTGTTTTTTTTTTTTTTTTATTATTATTAACTTAGGCCCAGAACATGATATAAAACCTTTCTCTTAATCGTTCATTCCAAAAAACCCTTAGGCCTAAGTTCTCTACTCAACACCTTTCTCAAGACCCAGTATCTTAAACACTTGGCCTAGTCCAAGATAGCTCGCTGTGCATACTTGGATGGCTCTTGTCTGCCTAAGAAAAACTTGAGGCCTTGAATGGATCAGCAGGTGTTTCTCGCTTCACTGTACCTGCTGAGATCACACAAGTCAGACCACTCAGTTGCCCCCTACCCGAGAACCATTTCAAAAGGACAACATGATGTCTGAGAAATATTGGTTAGGAAACAAATTCTAGGCTGTCTTAACAGAGATCAGAGATTATTCCAAACATTTTCTTCTCATTCAGGTGGACACCACACCTAAAAAGAAAAAAACAATCCAAGTATGTGGCTTCTCACAAGGGTTGTTCAATTGTCTTTGAAACCTTTCTCCTTTGGGTTTCCCTAGCCACAGGCTACCCTTTAAAATCCACCCTGGTTTCCTCCTTTTCTGATGAGCACAGAGTTTCACCATTCTCTGGACTGTTCCTCTCTGCTGCATTATCAAGTGCAAGTATCTGATAAAGGGGACTCTGTCTCCTAATTCACCCCGTGACATCCCCATTCTGGGCCAATAATCAAGGAACTGAATCCTCATCACTTGCACTAGAGAGGAACATTCGCTTAGAACAAAAATGGATGCACCCAGTATTTCCAGGTGCAGCTCTCTGCATCAAACACAATTTCCCTTAAAAGCACACAGGGAATACACTCAGTCCAGGGGCTGTTTTTTCTCTCTCTCTCTCCAGATCCCCAGTAAGACTCCACACTGGCACAGCTGTAGGGTTTGATTCCTCAAGTCATGTCTAAGCCAAGTCTTCCAGCACCCTCTCTGTGAAACTGTGCTTTGTGTCCCTACTCCAAGCAGCTGGCACGTGCACTCAGATTTAATTTGTACACACACACACACACCTAGGAAAGGCTGGTACAGATTTACTAGCTACACCCCCGTCTGCCCAGACTGTAAGGTAGTTGCTGCCGCCAGACACTCCAAGCTCTTACAAGGGTACCTAATTATACAGAGAGATATTAAAATAATACAAATGATAGTGTTTGACTAATGCAGTAAGGCTTTCAGGAGTAGCCAGTGTGTCACTAAATATAGTATTCTTAATGATTAAAATATTCTCTAAAAGACCAGCCACAATGAAAAGTTTAATTTAATAATAAAAGAACATGAAAATACGTAATGTCTGTTTACAGTAGAGAGTTTCAATTGCAGAAAATATTAAACTACAGACACAGAAAAACAGTACTTAACTAATCTCACTATATTTTCCTGATTGATCTAAAGAATTACTATTCCCTGGTTCACTTACTAGAGCAAGGCAAGATGAAGTAGGTGAATGGTCTTCCTCCTTTGTCAGGTCCCAAAAAGAGTGCTCAGAGACTTCAGCCTCACCTGCTATTAAAATATCATTACAGAGCTGACTTACAGAATGACATCACACATCTAGTCATATTACTTCTGGTTCCCATACTACTACTTTGGCTAAAAGCTTCCAGGATTTAGCATGTGTTAAAATACATATCTTGAGCTTTGGTAGAGTTTATTGTAGCATCTGGAAGCTGTAAAACAATTTTAACATTACTGCTCATCCAACAGAAACTAACAAACCGTATTTCTTACAGACATTGCATCTCTGGCTTCATTCAAAACACATGAGGACATCTTTATGGCCTTGGCCAAGTAATTTAATTTCAGAACATTTTTCAAAGTCAGCTGCAGCTGGACTGTGATTAACCTCTTCCCTTTCAGTATTCTCTGTTAACATATGTATTAAATTCAGTTACAATATAGTCAGGACCCACTGTTGGTATATTTTTAACACAAGCAATTTTACAAATAATTTTCAACATAAGCATTTGTACAAATCAGTTTGATATACAAATTACAATTCTTTACAAAATTCTAGCTAGCAGTGCTAGCATATGTTAACACATCCACTGCACTATGTCTCCTAGCATAGCTGGCAATACCTCACATCATCACACACCCATTGAGGAAGCTTCTTTTGGGAAGGCTATACAGAACATGTTGAACACTCTGGCAACCTACTGAGATCTCTCATGCTCAGAACAGGTAATACTGTCTCTTGGAGATGAATACCCCCTGCCCCCTTCTCTGCTCTTCCACTTCTGCAGTTGACTTCCAATGCTCCCAGAAAATCAGACAGGTTTTACCAGGCCCCCTGATGACTTAAAATAACTGTGTAAGAACCCAGTGGCAGACCCTTCATTTTTCTTTAAATAAGCCATGTAAGCTGTCATCCAGTGCTAACACCCTAACTACTTACAAAGCTAATAGGATTATGAATAGATGAGGAAAGTACGGTTGTGTAACATCCATTCATAATCCTATTATGAACAGATGAGGAAAGTCCAGTTGTGTAACATCTTACCATAACAGTAGATGATGATGTTCATCGTGCATACAGCTGCAGTAATCCCATATGGGGATGTCCTTCAAGGATGCATCTGCAGTCCTTACAAATGGGTTGTCCTGTCGTCAGGCAGCCCTTCGGTCGGCCGGATTCCAAAGTCTGGGTCTGGCCTCGACTGGTGTCGCACTTCACCCAACGTCATAGCGGCAGTTCTTCGGGTATAAAGGCATCAGCCGACGCCATTTTCCTCAGTCTTTCTTGCCGCGTGGTGCCCGAAGCAGAAGCTGTTCGCAAGTGCTGGTCGGTCAGAACCAGAGATTACTACTACCGAATACTTCTACTACTACCGAAGACTTCTAAAAAGCTAAGTACCCCGTTGGGGACTCTTTCTTGCCTCAGCCGATGTCAGAAAAAGTGAATAACTGTTTAAATTGTGGGAAACAAATACCTCATAAAGATTTCCACTCTTACTGCTTACCTTGCTTAGGCCCAGACCACGACGTAGCAGCTTGTATAGCCTGTGCTTCTTTCAACCGACGAATGCTTAGACATCGGTCGGAATTTGCTGAAGAGTTTTTCGGCTCCGATTTTGCTTACATTATGCCGTCGGATCCTCCGACTACGCAAATTTCTAAAAAACGCAAGGAAAAGGACCGACACTCGCGGTCCGCAGTTTCGGCCGAAACCGCGGTTAAGCCAACCGCGAGTGTCTCTGTTTCGGCTGAAACCGAATCCACGGTTCTTCCTTCGGCCGAAAGCTTGCCACTTACCGAGGCCTCATCCAGCTTGGCTGAATCTGCTACTGAAATCCCACCTGCTCTTGCAGATTCACAGGGTTTATCCGACACTATCCCTTTGGATATTTCTACCCCTGCACGTGGAGCTGCTAGGCCTCCTGCATCCATGTCGATTAAGGCCTTTGCCAGGGCTAAAGCAGCAAAAACTACCAAAACTGTGCCTGCTAAGACCCCCTCTTACAGGCCCAGTTCTAGTTCACAAATGCTTAGTCTAGCAGAGGATCTCATTTCTTTGATCCGGGGATCCCAACCACATCCAGACAGGACCTCTCACCCACCTCCAGAGAAGAGGACTAGAGTAGAGCCCCCTGAGCCAGTTTCTTCAGATGGCTCCTCTGATGAATCAGATAATTCAAACCCTCCAGAGGCCCCCTTTTCTCCTTATGAGTACTCTGATGCAGAAGAGTCCATTCCTTCTGCCTCTCCGCCTGAGGAATTTTCTTTTGGGGAAACCTTGCATGCTATGAGGGAACAATTTCAATGGCAGGGCCAGGATTTTTCAGACTCTAGGAAAAGGCTTAGAACCTTTCTGCATTTGCCACGGCATAGGCCTTTAGCCATTCCTCCAGTACTTACTGTTGTGGATGATGCTTTTAATGATGCTTGTACTGCTCCTGATTCTCTTCCTCCGGCCCCTGCTAAGCCCGATAGGTACTACAGGGTCCCGGACACACATTATCATTTGTATAAGGCTCCTTTTGCAGATCCCGAAACTATCTCCCAGGGACCTAAGGCTGTAGCAGCTACCTCTGCCAAAAACCCCCTCCCCTCTGAAAGGGAATCCAGGTCCTTAGAGAGATGGGGTAAAAAAGTTTACACTTCTGCTACTCTTTCAGCTAGGGCCTTGAACTGTCAATTCCACATGATCCAGTATCAAGAATTTATGTTAGACCAGTTAACTAAAAGCTGTCCTCAGATGAACCATTAGACAAAAATCTATTCAGGAAAGGGTACATAACATTCAGCAGGTCAGTAATCATTCCTTAAAATGCGGCTATGATGCACTGGAAGCTTCCTTTAGATCAGCCATGACTGGCACAGTGATCAGAAGACATGCATGGTTAAAAGAGCAGGCCTTACCAGATCATGTCAAATCAAAGCTACTAGATGCTCCCATGGACAAGATCAATTTGTTTGGCTCTCCTGCACAACAGGTGCTGAAGAAGATGGAAGAGAAGGCAAAATCTGTCCAGACAGTGAAAGATTTCTTACAGGTCCAACCTCCAAAGTTTAGCAGGAATTGGCCCTCCAAGAATTGGTCCTTTCCAGACACCTCCAGAGCTCAGAGAGGCAGGAATAGGCACTCAAGAGGCAGAGGTCAATCCAGAGGTGCCTACAGGGAAGCCAGTGGCAGGCTAACAACCAGCGAGGTACAGCCACAGATACAGCCACCACCACTACTACAGGACAATCACAGTGACTTGGCTCTGGCACCGCCTACCAGGGAACAACTAGAAGCACCCTTAGGCGGAAAGCTAGCCTTATTTTCAGTAAACTGGCATTACATCACAGGAGACAAGTGGATTTTGCAGACAATAGACCAAGGTTACAGGTTTCACTTCCATACTCTACCAAGGAAGAGAGGAATGCCAAACCTACCTCCAAATCAAAAGGAAGAAGCTCTAAAACAAATAACTCACTTACTAAGGATGAGAGCTGTAGAAAAGGTACCATCTATGGAGCAAGGACAGGGATTTTACTCCAGACTCTTCCTGGTACCAAGAAAAGAAAACCAATGGAGACCTATTCTCAACCTGTCCGCTTTAAACACATTCCTCATTGTCCCAAAATTCAAAATGCTCACCCTACAGCAGCTTCTTCCCATGTTGGGCAAGGAGTCTTGGCTGGTAACTCTAGATCTCAAGGAGGCATACCTGCACGTCCCCATACGACCAAATTGCAGAAGATACCTCAGATTTCTTGCAGGATCAGAGCATTATCAATTCTCAGCATTGCCCTTTGGCTTATCTACTGCGCCCAGAGTGTTCACAAAATGCCTGGCATCAGTAATTGCTCATTGCAGGCTTCAGGGAATCCAAATCTACCCTTACCTGGACGACTGCCTGTTACAAGTGGACAACAAAAACAAGCTAACAGAAGACTTGAAAAGGGTCATTTATCTACTGCAAGCCCTGGGATACACAGTCAATATAAAAAAGTCAAGGCTGATACCATCCCAAAGGATAACCTTTTTGGGTGTAGAGCTGGACACATCAAGACAAATGGCATTCCTAACAGTAGAAAAACAGGAGCAACTCCCTCTCTACTTCTTGGCATTAACAAAGCAGAACCAGCTAACAGCAAGAAAAGTCCTGCAAGCCTTGGGTTTCATGGCATCCTGCATAATATTGGTTCCACATGCCAGACTGCATATGAGAAAGTTACAGTGGTACCTAAGGAATTTATGGTCTCAGCACAAGCACAGCCTAGAAACCCAAATTCCAATAATCCCATGCCTGAAACAAGAATTCCAATGGTGGGCTCAGGCCTGTCAATCAAACAAAGGACTGCCCTTCCACAGCACTCAACCAAGCCAGACAATCACAACGGACGCCTCAGACCTCGGTTGGGGGGCACACATGCTGGACAAGTGCATACAAGGCTTATGGACTCAAGACCAGCTGCACCTACACATAAACCAAAAGGAAATGCTGGCAGTAAAACTGGCAATTCAGACATTCAGACCATTTCTTCGACAAGGTCCACTGTTGATAAGGACAGACAACACCACAGTTATGTGGTACATCAACAAACAGGGAGGCACACATTCGTACCCTCTATGCCGGATGGCAATGGACCTCTGGAATGTGGCCCTGAGCTTCAACATCCAGTTACAAGCAATTTTTGTGTCAGGAAAAGAAAACATTCTAGCAGACATACTAAGCAGAACTACCACGGATGCCCACGAATGGATGCTGCATCCGGACATCTTCAAAACCATTACAAGAAAGTGGGGACTACCAGAAATAGACTTATTTGCATCCCCACGCAATCACCAACTGAAGAAATTCTGCACAAGGACGTACCACCCACTTGCTTGGAAAGTGGACTCCCTATCTTTCAGTTGGAAAAACCTGACAGCATATGCATTCCCACCACTTCCTTTGATGCACAAGGTGCTATTGAAGATCAAAGAGGACCGTCCAAGGATCATCCTGATAGCTCCAGACTGGCCAAGGCAACATTGGTACCCATTACTGAGGAGCATGTCTCGGGAACAAATATGGACTCTACCTCTAGTTCCCTTACTGTTAACACAGAACAACTACAACACCCTGCATCCAAACCTGAAAACACTGCAGCTGACTGCCTGGAACATTGCATAAGACCAAATAACCCAAATTTATCCCAAAGGGTTAAAGATATTATCTTGGAGGCTCGCAGACCCTCAACAAGAAAAAATTATTCAGCAAAATGGAAAAGATATCACATTTGGAGTACTGCAAAGGGAGAAAATGTGTCACTGGTAAACATAGCCAACATCCTGGAATACTTGGCAGAGCTCTTCCACAACAGCCTGTCCTATTCTTCCATTAAGATTCATGCATCAGCTATTTCAGCAGAATACAACTTGGATCCACCAGTCTTCTCACATCCTCTGCTCAGGCAGTTTCTGAGAGGAATTAAAAATGTAAAACCACCTAGGAAGCCACCATTGCCACCGTGGGACTTGAACTTTGTGCTAGAAAAGTTGACACTCCCTCCTTTCGAACCAGCAGCAACAGCAGACTTACAATACTTATCATGGAAAACTGCTTTCCTGCTTGCAATCACTTCAGCAAGAAGGGTATCTGAGCTACAGGCATTAATGGCAGTACAGCCCTTCCTGATCTTCCATCAAGATAGTGTCCATGAGAACAAATCCTACTTTTATGCCAAAGGTGGTCTCCAGGGTATCTTTAAATCAAGCTATCCATCTACCTACATTCTTCCCCAACCCACAGAACAAGGGGGAAAGACTGTTTCATACCTTGGATGTACATAGACAACTACGCTACTACCTGGACAGGACCAAGGGCAATAGAAAAACTGACCAACTACTGGTAGCATATGCAACAGGAATGGAAGGAAAAGCAATTTCAAAACAGACAATCTCTAAGTGGATAGGAAATTGCATTAGATTTTGTTACTCCTACCATGGGAAGAAAACTCCAGAAAACATCAGGCCTCACTCTACAAGGGCAACAGCCACTACCACAGCTTTTCTACGAGGAGTGGCTACCAAAGACATTTTAGAGGCTGCTACTTGGAGCTCCGTGCATACATTTGCCAAGCATTATAATTTACCTTTATACTCCAGATCCCGAGCAGGTTTTGCCACTGCTGTTTTGCAAGGGATCTTAACTACACCATAATCTTATTTCTCCTCCTCCCCAGTTTGGCTATGGTATTCTACCCATTTGTAAGGACTGCAGATGCATCCTTGAAGGACATAGTACAGTTTTGTACCTACCATAAATGTAGATGTCCGATAGGCATGCATCTGCAGTCAGGATTACCCACCCTCCTTCCCCTCTGTGGTACTCCTAGGGTATTTGCCCATCTTGTAGCTAGCTGGGGAATCTATTATGGTGTATTTGTTTGTATATATGTACATACATGCTTATTTTTTGTTTGCTCTCTACTATTTGGAACCATTTGCATTTATCCAAATTTAGCCTTCCTAGAGGGCACCTGGCATCTGGGGCAAGAAACATTGAGGAAAATGGCGTCGGCTGATGCCTTTATACCCGAAGAACTGCCGCTATGACGTCGGGTGAAGTGCGACACCAGCCGAGGCCAGACCCAGACTTTGGAATCCGGCCGACCGAAGGGCTGCCTGACGACAGGACAACCCATTTGTAAGGACTGCAGATGCATGCCTATCGGACGTATACATTTATGGTAGGTACAAAACTGTACTTTCTCTGCCGTCAGGCGGGTCCTCGGTCGGCCGAATTCCAAAGTCCTGGTCCGGCGTCGGTTGTCGTCGCTTTCTTTCCTGACGTCAGCGTGACACGGGGTATATAAGATGCAGCCGACACCATGTTCTTCAGTCTTTTTTGCTGCGCGGTGCCCGAAGCAGAAGCAGTTCGCAAGTGCCGGTCGGCCAGCTCCTGAATTTACAAAAAAATTGGAAACCGAAGTCTTCATTAAAGCTAAGTACCCCGTTGGGGAAACTTTTCTTGCCTCAGACCGATGTCAGACAAAGTTAACAATTGTATTTCTTGTGGGAAGCAAATACCACATAAGGATTTCCATTCCCTCTGCATACCTTGTTTAGGCCCAGACCACGACGTCTCGGGCTTTTGCGCTTTCAATAAACGCACTATTAAGCGTCGGGTGGAGTTCGCCCAACATTATTTTGGTAAAGCCTTTGATTATAAAATGTCGTCGGAGACTCCGACTACCGTTTTATCCAAAAAACGCAAGGACAAGGACCGACAAGCGAGGCCCGCGGTCTCCACCGACACCACGCCAAAACCGGCCGCACGTGGTCCGGTTCTCAGTGAGACGCCTATGCAGTCCCTGACTACCGACGACACTTCCTTGGCGGTGTCTTCTGTAACCGAGACCGAAGGTACCTCGGCCATTACTCAGACTACAGCCACCGAAGCCACTGTGAGTGTTGAGCCTCCTAATGTGGACAGGTCCACTTCCACCCAGGGTGTCTTTAGACCCTCATCTTCCTTTTCCATTAAGGCCTTTACTAAGTCCAAATCAGCCATGCATCCCAAGAGGCCTGTTGCACAGGGCCCATCCCCAGGCCCCATGCCTAAAAAGCAGATGCTTATAATGGCTGAGGATTTAATTACTCTTATCAGGGGTTCACAACCCCCTCTAGACAAGAGACCCAGGGTGGAGGAAGATTCTCCCTCTTCTGAACAGGGTTCCATTTTCTCAGAACATTCTGATGTGGAGGAACATTCGTACTCCCCTTATGAAGACTCTGATGCAGAACAGTCCATTCCTTCTGTATCTTCCCCAGAGGATTTTTCTTTTGGGGAAACCTTGCACACTTTGAGGGAACACTTCCATTGGGAAGGCCAAGACTTTTCTGATTCCAAGAAAAGGCTTAGGGAATTTCTTTTGTTACCTCAACATAGACCTCTGGCTATTCCTCCTGTTTTGGACATACTTGATGATGTTTACTCGGAGGCTTGTCTTAATCCGGATTCCCTGCCTCCTGCCCCTGTCAAACCTGATAGGTACTACAGAGTTCCTAACTCTTACCAATTTCTTTTCAAAAGCCATAATGCTGACCCTGAAACCATTTCTCAAGGCCCCAAGGGGATGAAGGCCTCTACTGCCAAGAATCCACTACCTTCCGAAAGAGAATCTAGATCCTTAGAAAGGTGGGGAAAAAAGGTATACACCTCAGCCACCCTAGCCACGAGGGCCTTAAATTGTCAGTTCCATATGCTTAAATATCAGCAGTTTCTGTTATCACAATTAAGAAATAAAATGTCTCAACCTGAACAACCAGATTTGAAGGAATTGCAGGATATGATGCATAGTGCAGAACAAGTAGGTAAACACACCTTACAATGTGGCTATGATGCCTTAGAGGCCTCAAGTAGAGCTGCTGTTACAGGATCAGTAATTCGTAGACATGCCTGGCTTAGGGAGCAAAGTTTGCCTGATCATGTTAAAGCTAAACTACTGGATGCTCCTTTACAAAAGGATGTACTATTTGGTACTAATGCTGAGGAGATACTACGGAAAATGGAAGAAAAAGCTAAATCTATGCAAACTGTCAAGGCTTTTCTACAGGTACAACCACCTCGTTTTAGCAGAAATTGGCCTTCAAAAAACTGGTCCTTTCCGGCCACGGACAAGTCCCAAAGAGGTAGATACAGGCGAACAAGGGGCAGAGGACAATCTCAGGGATCATATAGAGGCAGACAATGGCAAGCTCCAGCACCAAGAGGTGGCGAAGACAGTGCACAACAATACAGGAAACAAACCCAATGACTTCCTCCTTTTCATGCCAAGCAAGTCTCAGCTGGCAGCACCCTTGGGAGGAAGGCTGGCATTATTTACAAGAAATTGGCATATTGTCACAACAGACAAATGGATCCTGGACGTTATAAGCAGAGGCTACAGATTTCATTTTCACACCCTTCCAACAATGAGAGGCATGCCAAACCTGCCACACAATCAAAGGGCAGAGGCACAACTACAAATTTCAAAGCTCATAGATATGAAAGCTATTCAAGAGGTACCTACTCACGAACAAGGTCGAGGTTTTTATTCCAGGCTATTTCTGGTACCAAGGAAAGGAACTGACTGGAGACCCATTTTGGACTTATCCATCCTAAACGCATTCCTACTCGTACCAAAATTCAAGATGCTCACATTACAGCAGCTTCTTCCCATGCTGGGCAAGGAGTTTTGGCTGGTAACATTGGACCTCAAGGAGGCATACCTGCATGTCCCAATCAGACAAAGCTGCAGAAGATACCTCAGATTTCTTGCAGGTTCAATCCACTATCAATTCTCTGCATTGCGCTTTGGCTTATCTACTGCGCCCAGAGTATTCACGAAATGCCTGGCATCAGTAATTGCCTACTGCAGACTTCAAGGGATACAAATTTACCCTTATTTGGATGACTGCCTGATCCAAGTGGACAGCAAGCACATACTTCTGGAACATCTGGCTTATGCAACATGGTTACTGAATTCTCTGGGATACACAATCAACAAAGAGAAATCCAGGCTAACACCATCTCAGAAAATAACTTTCCTGGGTGCCAACTTGGACACAAACACCCAGATGGCCTATCTTACGCCAGAAAAACCGGGGCAACTAACTCAGTACTTCAAAATGCTAGCAAATTGTACCAGGCTTACTGCAAGGAAAATCCTGCAGGCTCTGGGCTTCATGGCATCTTGCATTCTTTTAATCCCATGTGCAAAGTTGCATATGAGGAAACTTCAATGGTACCTAAAAAACCTATGGTCTCAACACAGCCACAGTTTGGAAACAATAATACCAATAATTCCATGTTTGCAAAAGGAATTTCTATGATGGGCCCAAGCATGTCAAACAAACACAGGTCTCTCATTCTGCAAGCCTCAAGCAAATCAAGTCATCACAACAGACGCCTCAGATTATGCCTGGGGGGCGCACATGACTGGCAGGTGCATTCAGGGCAAATGGTCCCAAAAGGAAAAGCACCTTCACATCAATCAAAAAGAAATGCTAGCAGTGATAAATGCAATTACAGCATTCAAGGACCTCCTGCATCCAGGACAATTATTGATAAGAACAGACAACACCACAGTAATGTGGTACATAAACAAACAAAGAGGAACACATTCATACCCCCTGTGCAGACTAGCCATGACACTTTGGAACTTGGCTCTGGAATGGCAAATCGAGCTTCAAGCACAGTACTTGCCAGGTTTGGAAAACACGCTGGCAGACAATCTAAGCAGAAATATGACAGATCCACACAAATGGAAGTTGCATCCTCAAGTGTTTACAAGGATAATCCAAGTGTGGGGGAGGCCAGACATAGATCTCTTCGCTTCCCACAGGAATCATCAATTGGAAAAGTTTTGTTCAAGGACCTTTCACCCAAAGGCCTGGAGAGTGGACGCCCTTTCATTCAGTTGGACAGCATGGACAGTTTACGCTTTCCCACCTCTGCCTCTTTTGCCCAAGGTGCTCTTGAAAGCAAGAGCAGACAGACTGAAGATGATACTGATTGCTCCAGACTGGCCAAGACAGCACTGGTACCCACGCCTGCAAAGCCTAACACATACTCCTCCCTGGCCCCTACCTCTAATGCCTCTTCTGCTGACTCAGCACAGCTACAAAACTCTTCACAGTCAGCTGAAAACCCTCAATCTCGCTGCATGGAAAATTCCTTAACAGCACAACAGAACCTACTCCCCAAAGAGGTGCAGGATGTCATTTTGGAGGCCAGAAGGCCATCTACTAGAAAGGCTTACTCCGCAAAATGGAAACGGTTTTGCTCTTGGAATGAGAAAAAAGGCCAGGACCCTAGAAAACTGAATTTGCCTCAGGTGTTACAGTATCTAGCTGAGCTGCTGAACAGTGGACTTTCATTTTCCTCCATAAAAATCCTTGTCTCAGCCATTTCTGCAGAATTCAACACGAATCCACCGTTATTCTCTCACCCACTCTTAAGACAGTTTCTCAGAGGGGCTAAGAATATAAGACCACCAAAAAAACAACCAGTGCCAGCCTGGGATCTTAATTACATTCTAGAAAAATTAAAATTGCCTCCCTTTGAACCAGCTGCCTCAACAGATTTGCAATATTTGTCCTGGAAAACAGCTTTCCTTCTGGCCATAACCTCAGCTCGTAGGGTTTCAGAACTACAAGCCCTCATGGCTGTGCAGTCCTTTCTCATCTTCCAGCAGGACAGGGTTACCCTTCGAACCAACCCGTCATTTATGCCTAAAGTGGTATCCAGGGTAGCTTTAAATCAAGCCATACACTTACCTACCTTTTACCCCAATCCTCAAAACAAAGGGGAAAGGCTGCTACACTCCTTAGACATCCATAGACAGCTACGTTATTATTTGGACAGAACAAAGCATTTTAGGAAATCAGAACAACTTTTTGTGTCCTATGCTGTAGGAGCTCAAGGGAAGCCTATTACCAAACAGACAATTTCAAAATGGATAGGCCACTGCATACGGTTTTGTTACTCCTATCATGGGAAATCTGTCCCTACAGGCATCAGATCCCACTCCACCAGGGCCACAGCTACCTCTGCAGCCTTCCTTAGAGGAGTGCCTACCAAAGATATTTTAGAGGCTGCCACTTGGAGTTCTGTACATACCTTCACAAAACACTACCACCTGCCTTTATATTCCAAAACTAGAGCAGGCTTTGCCACTGCTGTGTTGCAGGGCATTCTGGCTCATCCCAGATGTCCTTCAAGAATGCAACTGCAGGCCTGACATATGGGTTGTCCTGCCTCAGGCAGCCCCTCGGTCGGCCGGATTCCAAAGTCTGGGTCCGGCGTCGGCTGATGTCGCCTCTTCCCCGACGTCAGAGCGGCTGGGGTATAAAAGCATCAAGTGACACCATCTTCTCCAGTCTTTCTTGCCGCGCAGTGCCCGAAGCAGAAGCAGTTCGCAAGTGCCGGTCGGCCAGCTCCTGTGTTTTCAGTTACCAAAGTCATCAAAAAGCTAAGTACCCCGTTGGGGAACCTTTTCTTGCTTCAGCCGATGTCAGATAAAACTGCAAAAGTTAATAATTGTTTGTCTTGTGGTAAACAAATACCTCATAAGGACTTCCATTCTTACTGCCTTCCCTGCCTGGGCCCAGACCACGATGTCTCGGCCTGTGCTGCCTGTGCTTGCTTCAATAAGTGCACTCTCAGGCGCCGGGCAGAATTTGCTGAAGACTTTTTTGGGGAAAATTTCTCCTATATCATGCCGTCAGAACAACCGACAACACATATTTCCAAAAAACGGAAGGACCGGGACCGACATTCTCGGCCCGCGTTTTCCACCAACGACACGCCAAAGCCTACCGCGAGTGCATCGGTCTCTTCGGAGGCGGTAATTCAACCGCTCCAGACCAACGACACCGCTTTACCGCACACTTCGGTACCGGAGGTTACCCTGGTGCCGGTTGTTGATTTTCCTCCTGAAACCGAAGCCCAGGACTTACCTGACACCATACCGGTGGATAAAGTTACTCCAGCACATGGGGCAGCTAGGCCTCCAGTCCCTATGTCCATCAAGGCCTACACACGTGCTAAGGCTGCCATCCAGGCTAAGGCTCACCCTCTTAAATCCTTTTCCCAGGGTTCCACTTCTGATAAACAGATCATGACTTTAGCTGCAGATCTAATTTCTTTAATCAGAGGCTCTCAGGCACACCCAGACAGAGGTTCTCAGCTGCCTGCAGATAAAAGGCCTAGGGTTGAGTAGACAGATACCCTTTCCTCAGATGAAGCCTCTGGGGACTCAGACCATTCAGATTCCCAGGAAGAATCCTTCCAGGCCTACGAGGATTCTGATGCTGATGAATCCATTCCCTCTGCCTCTCCTCCAGAGGATATTTCTTTCGGGGAAATTCTCCACTCCATGAGAGAGCATTTTCAGTGGCAGGGCCAGGATTTCTCTGACTCCAGGAAAAGTCTACGTACTTTCCTTAAGTTACCCCAGCACAGGCCTTTAGCTATTCCACCAGTGTTAGATGTATTGGATGATGTGTATTCAGACTCCAGTGCTTCCCCTGATTCTCTCCCTCCTGCTCCTGTCAAGCCAGACAGATATTACAGGGTTCCTGAAACTCATAAGCATCTTTTTAAGGCCCACTCTGTGGATCTAGAAACTATTTCTCAGGGGCCCAAAGGAGTGGCCACCTCCACGGCCAAAAACCCTTTGCCCGCAGACAGGGAATCTAGGTCTTTGGAGAGATGGGGCAAAAAAGTTTATACCTCAACCACCCTTGCCATGAGGGCACTTAACTGTCTTTTTCATATGTTTCAGTATCAGGATTTCTTGATGGATGATTTGCAGAAAAGTTAGCCTCTCCTGAGCCTTTAGATAGAAAGGCCTTGCAGGATTTGGTTCATAATACTCAGCAGGTTAGCAATCATTTTCTTCAGTGTGGTTATGATGCATTGGAAGCTTCATGTAGGGCAGCTATGACAGGGGCCGTCATACGAGACATGCTTGGTTGAAAGAACAGGCATTGCCAGATCATGTTAAAGTAAAGCTCCTAGATGCACCTCTGGAAAAACAGAAGCTATTTGATGCTAATGCACAGGATGTGTTGAAATCTATTGAGGAAAAGGCTAAATCAGTACAAACAGTCAAAGATTTCCTCCAGGTTCAGCCACCGAGGTTCAGCAGGAATTGGCCTTCAAAGAATTGGTCCTTTCCAGACACTGACAAGTTCCAAAGGGGAAAAAACAGGTGTGCTTGAGGTAGAGGGCAATACCGAGGCTCCTACAGGGGCCGCCAATGGCAACCAACTAATCAGAGAAGTGGCGCAGGGACTTCTACTGCTCCACAGGGACAATCACAATGACTTGACTTTGACACAGCTGACCAAGGCTCAAGAGAAGCACCTTTAGGCAGAAAATTATCCTTATTTTCAAAGAATTGGCACGTTTTAACAAAGGACAAATGGATTCTGGACATAATAGACAAAGGTTACAGGTTCCACTTCCATACCTTACCAACAAGACAAGGCATGCCAAACCTGCCACAAAATCAAAGGTCAGAGGCACTCATACAAGTTTCAAACCTGTTACAGATCAAAGCAATAGAAAAGGTTCCTCCTCAGGAACAAGGTCAGGGATTCTACTCAAGACTGTTCCTTGTTCCAAGAAAAGAAAAGCAATGGAGGCCTATACTGGACTTGTCCACTCTAAACACTTTTCTCATTGTGCCAAAATTCAAAATGCTGACGTTACAGCAACTTCTTCCCATGCTGGGCAAGGGGTCTTGGCTGGTTACTCTGGACCTCAAGGAGGCATACCTGCATGTCCCAATCAGACACAGTTGCAGAAGATACCTCAGATTTCTTGCAGGATCAGAGCATTATCAATTCTCAGCATTGCCATTTGGCTTATCTACTGCGCCCAGAGTATTCACGAAATGCCTGGCATCAGTAATTGCACATTGCAGACTCCAGGGGATACAAATATACCCTTACCTGGACGACTGCCTTATTACAAGCGGACAGCAAACGAGCCTTGATAAGAAACTTGGACTATGTCATACACTTACTACAGGCTTTGGGATACACAGTCAATATTCAAAAATCAAGACTACTGCCATCCCAACAAATAATTTTTCTAGGAGCCAAACTGGACACAAACTCACAAATGGCTTTCCTCACAGAAGAAAAACAAGAACAATAACCAGATTACTTCAAAAGCCTAGCAAAGCTCACCCAGATGACTGCAAGGAAAATCCTGCAGGCCCTGGGTTTCATGGCATCTTGCATTCTTCTGATTCCGCTGGCAAGACTACACATGAGAAAACTACAATGGTACCTAAAAAGTTTATGGTCTCAACACAGCCACAACTTAGAAAAAATTATACCACTCATTCCATGTCTTCCAAAGGAATTTTTGTGGTGGGCACAAGCAAGTCAATTAAACAAAGGCATGTCTTTCAACAAACCTCAAGCAAGTCAAACCATTACAACAGACACCTCAGATCATGGATGGGGGCACACATGGAGGGCAGATGCATGCAAGGGCAATGGGCTCCCCGGGAAATGCATCTGCACATCAATCAAAAAGAGATGTTGGCAGTGACTCATGCAGTCGAGGCCTTCGGAAAATTTCTTCAGCAAGGTCATCTGCTAATAGACGGACAACACCACTGTCATGTGGTACATAAACAAACAGGGAGGCACTCATTCTTACCCCCTCTGCAGACTAACAATGACTCTTTGGGAAAAGGCCCTGAAACTGAACTTACAGTTGCAATCCCAGTTTGTTCCAGGCAAGGACAATGTTCTGGCGGACAGTCTAAGCAGAAACATTTTGGACCCGCACGAATGGATGCTGCATCCAGACATTTTTTCACAAATAACTCATGCATGGGGAAGGCCGGACATAGATCTCTTTGCCTCTCACCGCAATCATCATCTCCATCCTCAAGCCTGGAGAATGGATGCTCTCTCCTTCAGCTGGAATTCTCTGACAATCTATGCATTCCCACCTCTACCATTAATGACCAAGGTGTTACTGAAGATCAAAGTAGAACAACCGAAAGGTATTTTGATAGCTCCAGACTGGCCAAGGCAGCACTGGTATCCATTACTAAGGAGCATATCTCGCACTAAGCTGTGGCCCCTGCCTCAATGGCCTCTGCTTCTAACTCAGCACAAATACAGGATGGTTCATCCCAACCTGCAAACATTGCAGCTGACAGCTTGGAGGGTCCCATGACTTCCACCCATATCTCTCTCTCCAAAAAAGTTCAAGAGATCTTACTGGAAGCACGCAGACCTTCCACCAGAAAAACTTTATTCAGCCAAATGGAAGAGATTCATCACCTGGAATGCCAACAAGGGTCAGGATGCATCAGTAATAAGCATGCCACAGATACTAGAATACTTGGCAGAAATGCTTCATAGTGGCCTTTCATATTCTTCCATAAAAATACACGCTTCAGCAATCTCAGCAAAATACAACTGCGATCCACCTGTGTTTTCACATCCTTTGCTAAGACAGTTTCTAAGAGGGATAAAGAATATCAAACCTCCCAGGAAACCACCAGTGCCTGCATGGGACCTCAACTTCATCTTGGAAAAATTAACTCTTCCTCCTTTTGAGCCAGCAGCATCTTCAGAAATGCAATTTCTCTCCTGGAAAACAGTTTTCCTGTTGGCAGTTACCTCAGCAAGAAGAGTCTTGGAGATACAGGCCCTCATGGCAGTACCTCCATTCCTCATTTTTCATCAGGACAGAGTTTCTTTAAGAACCAATCCTTCATTCGTGCCAAAAGTGATATCCAGGGTGTCTCTAAATCAAGCAATTCACCTGCCTACTTTCTTTCTCAATCCTCAAAATAAAGGGGAAAAGCTGCTGCACACTTTGGACATACCCAGACAATTACGCTACTACTTGGACAGAACAAAGGCCAACAGAAAGTCTGACCAACTATTTGTAGCTTACGCTGCTGGAGTGCAAGGAAAGGCAATTTCCAAACAAACAATTTCAAAATGGATTGGACACTGCATCAGATTCTGTTACTCCTTCCATGGAAAAGGTGTGCCAGCCAATATCAGGCCACACTCCACCAGAGCTATAGCCACCTCCACAGCCTTTCTAAGAGGGGTGGCTACAAAGGACATTCTAGAAGCTGCTACATGGAGCTCCGTGCATACATTTTTCAAACACTACAACCTGCCTTTATACTCCAGATCCCGAGCAGGCTTTGCTTCGGCAGTCCTGCAGGGCATTTTAGCTACACCATCTTTTTCTTAGATCCTACCACCCCCAGCTTGGCTATGGTATTCAACCCATATGTCAGGACTGCAGTTGCATTCTTGAAGGACATAGTACAGTTTTCTACCTACCATAAATGTAGATGTCCGATAGATATGCAACTGCAGTCAGGTTTACCCTCCCTCCTACCCCTCTGTAATTTACTTTTTTTGGGTCCACTACCCCTTTTCCAACTTAACTGGGGATAGCTTTTATGGTGTATCTGTTTATTACTATTGTGCATGTCTGGAATTTTATCCATTCTCTAAATTTAGCCTTCCTTGGAGGGCACCTGGCATCTGGGGCAAGAAACACTGAAGAAGATGGTGTCGCCTGATGCTTTTATACCCCAGCTGCTCTGACGTCGGGGAAGAGGTGACATCAGCCGACACCGGACCCAGACTTTGGAATCCGGCCGACCGAGGGGCTGCCTGAGGCAGGACAACCCATATGTCAGGACTGCAGTTGCATATCTATCGGACATCTACATTTATGGTAGGTACAAAACTGTACTTTCCACCTAGTGCCTACCACCCTGTGCGTAGCTTTGGGATTCTACCCATATGTGATTACTGCAGCTGTATGCACGATGAACATAGTACAGTTTTGTACCTACCATAAATGTAGATGTTCGAGTGCTAATACAGCTGCAGTACAGGATGTCCTTCAAGAATGCAACTGCAGTCATAACATATGGGTTGTCCTGCCTCAGGCAGCCCTCGGTCGGCCGGATTCCAAAGTCTGGGTCGGCGTCGGCTGATGTCGCATTCTCCGTCAGAGCTGGAGTACATAAGCATCAGCCAGCGCCATTTTCTTCAGTCTTTCTTGCCGCGGTGCCCAAGCAGAAGCAGTTCGCAAGTGCCGGTCGGTCAGCTCCTGTATTCTTGAATCGAAGTCATCAAAAAGCTAAGTACCCCGTTGGGGACCTTTTCTTGCCTCAGCCGATGTCAGAAATTACTGAAAAAGTTAATAATTGTCTGTCTTGTGGTAAACAAATACCTCATAAGGATTTCCACTCTTACTGTCTTCCTTGCCTTGGCCCAGACCACGACGTCTCGGCCTGTGTCGCCTGTGCTCGCTTCAATAAGCGCACTCTCAGGTGCCGGGCGGAGTTCGCTGAAGACTTTTTCGGCAAAAAATTTGCGTATACAATGCCGTCGGAACTTCCGACATCGCAAACTCCCAAGAAACGAAAAGACCGGGACCGACATCCTCGGCCCGCGTCTACCATCGACTCCATGCCAAAACCTACCGCGAGTGCTCCGGTTCCCCCTGAGACGGTTGTTCCACCGCTCCGAACCGAAGACACCGCAATACCGATGACTCCGATAACAGATACCACTCCAACGCCAGTTATAGATTTTCCTCCGGATACTGAAACCGAGGAAATGCCCGAGACCATTGCTGTAGATAAGGTCACTCCTGCACGTGGAGCTGCCAGGCCTCCTATGGCCATGTCTATTAAGGCCTACACTCGGGCTAAGGCAGCCAGCAAGACTAAGCACCTTACAGCAAAAGCCTTACCTCAAACTACTCCTGAGACACAAATCATGTCTATGGCCGCAGACTTAATTTCCATGATTAGAGGTTCACAGGCCCATCCTGAGAGAGGATCCCAGCCTCCTGCTGATAAGAGGCCCCGGGTTGAACCTTCTGAATCTATCCCCTCAGAATAAGATTCTGAGGACTCTGTCCACTCCGAGGGCCAGGAAGAGCTCTTCCAGACCTATGAGGACTCGGATGCAGAGGATTCCATCCCCTCGGCCTCCCCTCCTGAGGATATTTCTTTTGGAGAAGTTCTACATACCATGAGGGAACATTTCAAGTGGCAAGGCCAGGAATATTCTGATTCCAGAAAGCGCCTTCGAACCTTCCTTAAAAAGCCCCAGCACAGGCCCTTAGCTATTCCTCCTGTGCTTGATGTTTTGGATGATCTATATTCTGACTCCAGTGTTACACCTGATTCTCTTCCTCCTGCACCAGCCAAGCCAGACAGATATTACAGGGTCCCAGAAACACATTCCCATTTATTCAGGGCCCATACTGTTGATTTAGAAACTATTTCTCATGGACCTAAAGGCGTTTCAGCTTCCACCTCTAAAAATCCCTTGCCTTCCAATAGGGAGGCTAGGTCATTAGAGAGATGGGGGAAAAAGGTTTACACCTCCACCACTTTATCTATGAGAGCTTTGAATTGCCTTTTTCATATGTTACAATATCAGGATTACCTGTTAGATGATTTACAGAAAACTTTGGCCTCTCCTGACCCTTTAGACAGGAAGTCTTTGCAGGAAGCTGTACATAATTCTCAACAAGTCAGCAATCACTTTCTGCAGTGTGGATATGATGCATTGGAAGCTTCATGTAGGGCAGCTATGACAGGGGCAGTCATTCGCAGACATGCATGGTTAAAGAACAACCTCTACCAGATCATGTTAAGGCAAAACTTCTGGATGCACCCTTGGAAAGAACAAGCTTTTTGGTGCTAATGCTAAAGATGTGTTAAAGTCCATCGAGGAAAAAGCAAAATCAGTTCAGACGGTGAAAGATTTCCTCCAGGTTCAGCCCCCCAGATTCAGCAGGAATTGGCCTTCAAAAAACTGGTCCTTTCCTAATCCTGAAAAATTTCAAAGGGGTAAAAACAGGCATGGCCGAGGAAGAGGACAATACAGAGGCCCTTACAGGGGATGACAATGGCAGCCAGCAAACCAAAGAAGTGACACAGGGGTCTCCCCCGCCCCTCAGACACAATCTCAATGACTTTCCTCTACGTCCGCCAACCAAGGAGCAAATAGAAGCACCCTTGGGCGGAAAATTATCTCTGTTTTCAGACAATTGGCACAGATTGACAAAAGACAAATGGATTTTGGACATTATAGACCAAGGTTACAGGTTCCATTTTCATACCTTACCAAGAAAACAGGGCATGCCAAACCTACCACAAAACCAGAGGGCAGAGGCTATCAAGCAAATTTCACTGCTTGCTCAGATAAAAGCAATAGGAAGAGTACCACAACAAGAACAAGGCCAGGGGTTTTACTCAAGACTGTTCCTTGTTCCAAGAAAAGAAACTCAATGGAGACCAATACTGGATTTGTCCGCATTAAACACTTTTCTCATAGTACCAAAGTTCAAAATGCTGACTCTACAGCAACTCCTTCCCATGCTGGGCAAGGGGTCTTGGCTGATTACTCTGGACCTCAAGGAGGCATACCTGCATGTCCCTATCAGACACAGCTGCAGAAGATACCTCAGATTTCTTGCAGGGCCAGAGCATTATCAATTCTCAGCATTGCCATTTGGCTTATCTACTGCGCCCAGAGTATTCACAAAATGCCTGGCTTCAGTAATTGCTCATTGCAGGCTCCAGGGGATCCAAATTTACCCGTACCTGGACGACTGCCTTATACAAGCAGACGACAAGCTGATGTTGACAAAAAACTTGAACTATGTCATACAATTACTTCAGGCTCTGGGATACACAGTCAACTTTCAAAAGTCAAGACTTCAACCATCCCAGCAAATAACCTTCTTAGGAGCCAATCTAGACACAGCCTCTCAAATGGCTTACATGACAGAAGACAAGCAAGAGAAGTTAACTCATTATTTCAAGGGTTTGGCAAAACTCACCCAGATGACTGCAAGGAGATTCCTACAGGCCCTGGGTTACATGGCATCCTGCATTTTCCTGGTTCCATTAGCAAGACTACACATGAGAAAGCTTCAATGGTACTTAAAATGCCTATGGTCCCAGCACAACAACAACTTAGAGACAACCATACCGCTCATTCCATGCCTACAAAAGGAATTCCTATGGTGGGCCTCGGTAAGCCAGGCAAACACAGGTATGTCATTCAAAAAGCCTCAGATAACACAGACCATGACCACAGACGCCTCAGACATTGGATGGGGGGCGCACATGGAAGGCAGATGTATACAAGGACAATGGTCTCCAAAGGAAACACATCTGCATATAAACCAAAAGGAAATGCTGGCAGTAATGCATGCCATCGAGGCCTTTCGACAACAACTTCAACAAGGCCATTTACTGATACGGACAGACAACACCACTGTGATGTGGTATATAAACAAGCAAGGGGGCACCCATTCCTACCCCCTTTGCAGACTGACAATGAATCTTTGGGAAAAATCACTGAGCCTGAACATACAGTTACAATCCCAGTTTGTTCCAGGCAAAGACAATGTGCTGGCGGACAGCCTAAGCAGGAATTTCATAGATCCTCACGAGTGGAGGTTACACCCCAAGATCTTCACACAACTCACCTCGACATGGGGCAGGCCATAAGTAGACCTATTTGCCTCTCACCTAAAACATCATCTACAAAAATTCTGTTCAAGGACATATCATCCACAGCTTGGAAAATAGATGCTCTTTCATTCAACTGGAACTTCCTAAAAATCTATGCATTCCCACCTCTGCCACTGATGACCACAGTATTACTAAAGATCAAAGCAGAGAGACCCAAGGAGATCCTAATAGCTCCAGACTGGCCAAGACAACACTGGTACCCACTACTACGGAGCATATGTCACAACAAGAAGTGGGCCCTTCCTCAATGGCCCCTACTTTTGACTCAGCACAACTTCAAAACAGTGCATCCATACCTTCAGACACTGCAGCTGACAGCCTGGGAGATCCCATGAATAACCTCAATCTATCTCTCTCCAAGGAAGTTCAGCGGATATTAACAGAAGCCCGAAGACCATCCACCAGAAAGGTTTACTTGGCAAAATGGAAGAGATTCAGCATTTGGAATACCAGCAAGGGTCATGATGCATCACTATTGAACATCCCACTCATCCTGGAATATTTGGCAGATATGCTTCAGAATGGACTCTCATATTCTTCCATAAAGATACATGCTTCAGCTATTTCAGCTAGATATAACACTGATCCACCTGTTTTCACATCCTTTGCTAAGGCAATTCCTTAGGGGAATCAAGAACATTAAGCCACCAAGAAAGGCTCCAGTGCCAGCTTGGGACCTCAACTTTGTCCTAGAAAAACTGACTCTACCTCCTTTTGAGCCAGCAGCTTCAGTGGACTTACAATTCCTCTCATGGAAGACAGCTTTCCTGTTGGCAATTACCTCAGCAAGAAGGGTTTGAACTACAGGCCCTAATGGCAATACCACCGTTCATAATCTTTCACCGAGACAGGGTCTCCTTAAGAACCAACCCTACTTTTATGCCAAAGGTGGTATCTAGGGTCTCTTTAAATCAAGCTATTCATCTGCCTGCTTTCTTCCCCAATCCTGAAAACAAAGGGGAAAGACTGTTACATACCTTGGACATTCACAGACAACTTCGCTACTACCTGGACAGAACCAAGACCAGTAGGAAGTCTGATCAACTTTTTGTAGCTTACGCCCCTGGAGTTCAAGGAAAAGCAATTTCAAAACAGACTATTTCAAAATGGATTGGACATTGCATCAGATTTTGTTATTCCTTCCATGGGAAGAGTGTTCCAGCCAATGTCAGACCACACTCCACCAGAGCTACAGCCACCTCTACAGCATTCTTAAGAGGGGTGCCTACAAAGGACATACTAGAAGCTGCTACATGGAGCTCCGTGCATACATTCTCCAAACACTACAATCTCCCTCTATACTCTAGATCCAGAGCAGGCTTTGCTTCGGCAGTCCTGCAGGGTTTGATTGCCACACCATCTCTTTCCTAGAGCATTCCTCCTCCCCCAGCTAAGCTATGGTATTCTACCCATATGTTATGACTGCAGTTGCATTCTTGAAGGACATAGTACAGTTTTGTACCTACCATAAATGTAGATGTCCGATAGATATGCAACTGCAGTCGATCCTCCCTCCATACCCCTCTATGCCTTGGGTCCACTCCTATCCCTGTTTCCTCTTAGCTGGGGATATCTGTTATGGTGTATCTGTTTATTGCTTACTTATTTGTTTGGAATCCTGTTTTTTCCTTCCAATTGGATTACAGCCTTCCTTGGAGGGCACCTGGCATCTGGGGCAAGAAACACTGAAGAAAATGGCGTCAGCTGATGCTTATGTACTCCAGCCGCTCTGACGTCGGAGAGAAATGCGACATCAGCCGACGTCAGACCCAGACTTTGGAATCCGGCCGACCAAGGGCTGCCTGAGGCAGGACAACCCATATGTTATGACTGCAGTTGCATATCTATCGGACATCTACATTTATGGTAGGTACAAAACTGTACTTTTCCCTCCCTCCTTCCCCTCTTGGTAAAGGACTAGTGGCTAACACCTCCTCTTACAACCTAATTTGGGTTATCCTCCTATGGTGTATTTGCTTGCAACTACTGTTTTTTTGATTACATTGCATTTCTTGAATATATTTTTATATATATAATTTATGTATTGCCTTCCTTCTGGGGGCACCTGACATCTGGGGCAAGAAAGACTGAAGAACATGGTGTCGGCTGTGTCTTATCCTTGTCACGCTGACGTCAGGAAAGAAAGCGACGACAACTGACGCCGGACCAGGACTTTGGAATTCGGCCGACCGAGGACCCGCCTGACGGCAGAGAACCCCATATGTGAATACTGCAGCTGTATTAATACTCGAACATCTACATTTATGGTAGGTACAAAACTGTACTTTCTTCGTGTTCCACTGTTGCAGTCATTACATTCTGGGTAATCTGCTGGCAGGTTGCCCTCAGTCGGCCTGATTAACAAAGTCTTGGGTCCTGCGTCGGTTGCTGTCCCTTCTTCATGACGTCAGGTCGTCGGGTATGAAATATGCAGCCGACTCCATTACATCAGTCTTTCTTGCCGCACAGTGCCCGAAGCAGAAGCAGTTTGCAAGTGCCGGTCGGCCGACTCCTGAAATTTTCATTTTCGAGTTTCAGAACCGAAGTCTTCAACTAAAAAGCTAAGTACCCCGTTGGGGAAACTTTTTCTTGCTCCTTACCGATATCAGTAAAAGTTAATCATTGCATTACTTATGGGAAGCAAATACCTCATAAGGATTTTCATTTGTACTATAATCCTTGCCTAGGCCCTGATCACAACTTGCCTTGCTGTCGGTTTTGTGCTAAATTTAATCAATGCACTATTAAACATCGGTATATTTTTGCTTCTAAATATTTTGGCTCTCATTTTAATTATCTAGAAATGTCGTCAGTTAGCAATCCGACTACCGGAATACCTAAAAAAAAGCAAAGAAAAAGACAAGCCGTCTAGGTCCAAAACTGATGACGCTTCTCTTAAGCCAATCGCTAGTTTGCCGGTACTCAGTACGGTGCTTTTGCAGCCCCTGATACCTGCTACTTATGATTCGCAGGCCTCTATTAAGACCCGTTCAGAGTCCAGTATGCTGTGAGATGCTTCAAATATGGAACCTGTGGATGTCTCTACCTTAGATGCATCCGGAACCGCTGTGCAAGCACCGGCTTCTGAGGGTTTCAGGCCTACAGATTTGTATATACTGATGCCATCTTCAAAACTAAGGCCAAAATCTAAATCTATGTCTAAAAAAAACGATTCCTGGGCCACATGTGCAGGCCCCTATGCCTAAAAAAACAAATGATCAAAAATGGCTGAAGATTTAATTACTCTGATCAGGGGTAGTCAACCCCCCCCCCCCCTTCTAAGAGGCCTAGGCAAGACATTGATTATGAATCTTCAGGATTCTATTTCTTCTGACTCTTCTAATGAACAGGATTTGTCTATTCCTACTTATGAGGACTCTGATGCAGAAGATTCCATTCCTTCTGCTTCTCCCCGAGGATTTTTCTTTTGGGGAAACTTTACATACCTTACGGGAACATTTCCAGTGGGAAAGTCAGGATTTCTCTGAATCTAAAAAGAGACTTGGGGATTTTCTTCTTCTTCCTCAACATAGGCCTTTGGCTATACTTCCTGTCTTAGACATTGTTGATGATGTTTTTACAGAATCTAGCATGGCTCCTGATTCTCTGCCTCTGGCTCCTTGTAAGCCAGACAGATACTACAGGGTTCCCGACTCCCACAAATTCCTTTTCAAAAATCCAACTGCAGATCCTGAAACCATTTCTCAGGGTCCCAAGGGCATTAAGGCCTCTACTGCTAAAAATCCTACCCCTTCTGATAGAGATTCCAGGCCGCTGGATAGATGGGGTAAGAAGGTTTACACTTCTGCAACCTTGTCAATCAGGGCTTTAAACTGTCAATTTCATATGCTTAAATACCAGCAGCATATCATGGGACTGCTTAAACAGAAAATGATAAATGTTAAGTTGTCTATCTCGCCTTCATTCTTGCTGGATGGGTTCAGAGCCGATCCTCTGCTCCGACTCGGCCAATACTAAAGCTCGAGAGCTAATTCCACCAGCTTGAGGCTCCCCTATATCCCACAATGCTAGGCGGTAACTACTCAGATCTCGTTTACCACTTAGCTGACGAGGTGTTTTTCTACCGGCTCTGGCAGGTTAGTGAAAAATTTTCTAAAATTTTGAAATCTTTAGACCCCCCTAGTACTTCCTTACTAAAACCTTTAGTTTTAAACCACTTTTTTTTCCTGGTTCAAAAAAATACCTCAGCATACTCCTTTCCTTTATTCCCCTTAGTTTTAGGCCTTAGGCCCCTTCCCCCTCCTTCTCCTAGTCCTTTGTGTTGTGACTGGTTTTTTTTTTTAAGGTCTGTGTGTGTGTGTGTGTGTGTGTGTGTGTGTGTGTGTGTGTGTGTGTGTGTGTGTGTGTGTGTGTGTGTGTGTGTGTGTGTGTGTGATTCACTCTTAGACCTTTATTATGTCTAAGGAATCTAAGGTCTCAGGCTTCAAGAAGTGTGACTCGTGCTGTCAGAAAATGTCTCTGACAGACGGTCACACTTCTTGTGTGTATTGCCTGGGACCTTTGCACCTGCAGGACTCCTGTGCTGTATGTCATGGTTTCATCCCTAGAGTCCTGCAGGAACGCAAGAATAAATTGATCTTGCGTGGCTTATTAAAGCCTGAAGGCCCCCTGACCCAGTCTGTGTTGGGGAAGCCTTCAAAGACTTCCAAACAGTCGGCTCCGGCTTCTGAGCCGACCTCTGGAACTATTAAGTCTGCTTCGACATTGGCTCTGGCTGGAGCCGATGTTTCCAAGCCTTATACTGTTACCTCGGCTCCGAGGCTGATAAGACTCAGTTGGCTCCGATACTCTTATTGGAGCAACCTTCGAGGAAGAGATCTAGATCCCCCTCCATCGGCTCCGTTCACTCGGCACCAGGATCCACTCTTCTTTCGGAACGGAGCCATAGGTCACATTCCTCACGGTCTTCCAGGCTGTCTGACCACGATTTGCAAAGGGTAGTGAGTAGACTTCTCAAGTCCGAGGCACTGGCCCAAATGCTGCATAACCCAACTCAACAGTCAGTGGCTATTCCTGTTCCCCAATGTATTCCTCCTCCGACTCCTTTGAGTTCGGAGCCATGACTGTCGGTGCGTCGGATCCGATACCTTCCCTTTCGGCTCCGTCTGCTCCGATCTCCTCTTTGGAGGGATCTCAGTGCCAAGCTTCCCTCGTCGGCTCTGAGGGGGTGAATGGCATCGGACCCTTGTCCGACCCCGCTCTCCCTCTCGGGGCTTCGGCGCTGGTGAGTTTGGCTCCGACATCGGCCTTGGAGCCATCCCTGTCAGTGCCTGGAGGGGTCCTTGTCTCTTCGGAGCAGGGACCTCCGGCCTTGCCTGATAGGGGGGCCTTCGAGGTCATGCGGAGTGTGCTAGAACCAGGGTCTGCCCCACAGTCGGCTCCGTCAGCCCCTCCATCTTCAGTGCCTGCGGTGATTTCTACCCACCCCCTTGCATCAGACCGCAGAGAGCCAACTCCTCAAGTTTCCCCATTGGGAATTTCCTCCTCTTCCGAGGCCTCTCCTGACCCAGTAGGAGATCCCCCTAGGAAGATGCAGTGCAAGAGGAAGCACATTGACTCCCCTGAGTCTATTACCTCGGACACTGACTTAGAGGAATCTGAAGGTTCCCCCCGATCCCACTCTAGGATGTCTCCTTTGCTGACATCCTTGAGATACTGAAACAGAGGGGGAACTGGCCAGCCCTTAACCCTTCAGAGGATGAGTCAGTGTATCTTGAGGCGTTTGGCTCTCGCCCTTCTACCTCCTGGGTGTCCCCTCCCTTTGACCCCCTTATGGAAGTGGTGGCAAGGAAGGCCTGGACGGCTCCTGATTCAGTGGAACCCACCCTGAGGAGACCATCTAAGTTTATTACTGCCCCTAGAGATAAAGACTTTTTTATCCAAAGGTGTCCCCGTTGATGCCATGGTGGTGGCCGCGGCCACTAAGAAGGAGTTAGCCGATCCTTAGGTTCCTGTCCATACTCCTAATAAGGAATCTAGGACCATGGACAGGTACAGTAAGCGGATGTTCTCATCAGCGACCTTTTCAATGCGGTCGCTGAACTACTTATGTCACTTCACTCATCTCCAGAGAGATTTACTCAAGGATATGAGTGAAGCGATAAAGGATCCAACAGCTGAGGGGTTCCAAGACATAGTGAACTCCCAGTTGGCAACCCTGAACTCCATCGTTAACTCCTCCATGCGGCTTATCTCATATCTTGCGGATGGGACGAGTAGAGCCACAGGCACAGGCGTTGCCTTATGATGTCACGCCTGGATGCGGCTGTGCAACTTTGCGGACCCTTTCAAGGCGTTCTTCACCAATTCTCCCTTTGATGGATCATCCTTGTTTGGTCCACAGGTGAAGGATACATTGACTAGGTGTGAGGTAGAAGGGGAAAACTCTCTCTGCTGTAGGAGTCCGTTTTTCTACCCCTTCTAGGCCTTATCCCAAAGGTCAAAGGGGAGGAAAGATGTGGTTCCGTAAACAAAACTAGGGAGTCTCATCTGATGCACAAGGTCGATTCCCCTCTAGAGGCAGAGGGGGAATAACAATAGATGCCGCCCTAGAGGCAGAGGAGGTCCGCAAAACCAGGGTAGCAGAGAAACTTTCTCTGATAAACCCTTTCAGCATCCCTGAGGGGGCTGCCCAGCTGTCCACCTTCGGCGGCAGTCGGAGGAAGGTTATCCCTGTACCCAAAAGCCTGGCTTTCCCTTACACAAGACAAATGGGTACAGTCGATCATATCCGAGGGTTACAAAATTCCCTTTATTCACATCCCATCCCAACCCAAAGGATCCCTTCCAGACGTTCCACCCAGTCTAAGGGAACAAGCAGCATTAGAAATTTCAAAGCTGCTATCAAAAAGAGCTATCCAATCAGTCCCAGCAGACCAGCAAGGATCCGGAATCTACTCCAAATTCTTTTTGGTACCAAAGAAAACAGGGGACTGGAGACCTGGAGACCCATACTGGATCTCAGCAACTTAAACAAGTATGTCAGAAAAACAAAATTCCGGATGGTCACGCTACAGTCCATTCTACCCTTCTTGGGTCAGGACAATTGGATGTGCTCAATAGATCTTCAGGACGCGTATTACCATATCAAGATGAACAGACGCTCCAGGAGATTTCTCCACTTCAGGCTGGGAGCCAGTCACTACCAGTTCAGAGCCCTGCCCTTTGGTCTCACTACAGCCCCCCCGAGTGTTTACCAACATGGCAGTGGTCGCGGCTCACTTGAGACGTCAAGGATTCCAGGTGTTTCCATATTTAGACGACTGGCTCCTTACTGCCACCACCAGACATCAGCTTCTTCTATCCAGGGACTTCACTATCCAAACTTGCCAAGCTCTAGGCATTTCAATAAATTTTGAAAAATCTGCCTTGTTGCCTTGTCAATCTATTACTTTTATAGGCGCCACATTAGACACAGTCAATCTTTCAGCCAGACTTACAGAGCAAAGAGTGTCAGACATCCGCAAGCAAGTTTCCCTTCTCTTGCAATGCAACAAAGTCAAAGTCAGACTAGATGTCCTTCATTGATGCATCTGCAGTCATCACATATGGGTTGTCCTGCCTCAGGCAGCCCTTCGGTCAGCCGGATTCCAAAGTCTGGGTCCGACGTCGGCTGATGTCGCACTTTCCCCGATGTCAGAGCGCCTGGGGTATAAAAGCATCAGCCGACGCCATCTTCCTCAGTCTTTCTTGCCGCGTGGTGCCTGAAGCAGAAGCAGTTCGCAAGTGCCGGTTGGCCAGCTCCTGTAGTTTTGAAGGTATTAGGACTCATGGCAGCAGCTATTCCCCTTCTCCCCTTAGCTCACTTCCACATGAGGATTCTCCAATGGATGCTGTTTACACAATGGTCCTTCCAACAGCTACCGATGTCCTACACCATATTGATAACTCAATCGTGCAAAAATCAGCTGTCTTGGTGGACGACGTCACCTCAGGTTCTCCAAGGAAGACCTTTCACTCACCCCCCCCAGTCGCCACGTTGACAACAGACGCCTCCCTGATCGGGTGTGGGGGGGGCATTATCAGGGCAGGACAGTCCAGGGCACGTGGCAACCATTCGAGTGCCACTTGCACATAAATGTCTTAGAGATGAGAGCAGTGCTTTTAGCGTTGCAAGCCCTTCACGACTCTCTTCCAACAGGGACTATTGCAATTCAGACGGACAACATGTCCGTAGTGTGGTACATCAACAAACAAGGCGGAACCAGATCATACCCCTTATGTCGAGAGGCACTCAGATTTTGGCAATGGGCGATCTCTTCTCAGCGTTTTCTGATAGCAACGCACATTCCCAGGAAATCCAACGTGATTGCAGACAAGTTGAGCAGGGCAATACTCATGCCCCACGAGTGGTCTCTGAAGAAATCAGTTCTGGAAGAAGTATTCCTAAGATGGGGCCAGCCTTGCTGCGATCTTTTTGCTACTCCCCAAAACAGCAAGTGTCACGACTTCTTCACTCTTCCCATTACCAGGCCATCCCACCAGAGACACTCTAGTCCACAATTGGCCCCGGGGACTTCTATATGCCTTTCCCGCTGATAACTCAATTCAGAAAGCCATCGCCTTGACTATGATCCTCATTGCCCCTTACTGGCCTCGACAGATATGGTTTCTGTTTCTTCATCGTTACCTGTTGGAGCAGCCTTGGCATCTGGACCCAGTGCCAGATCTGTTGACCCACCAATCGGGCCAGCTGCACCAATCTCTTCATTCTCTCAACCTCACAGCGTGGTTTCTCCGATTCCGACCTTAGCCAGGCTTCCCTCAATATCTCGCTCGGTCCGAGATATCTTGATAGCCTCTCATAAATCTTCTACCCGGAAGATTTATTATAGCAAATGGAAATGCTTCTCTTTTTGGGCAACATCAAAAAATATAGATCCCTTCACTGCTCCTATCCAGTCTATTCTAGACTTTCTAGCAGAACTCTTTCATTTAGGCTCTTCTTCATCTACCATTAGAGTTCAACTGGCTGCCATATCTAATTATCATGTAGGTGTCTCGGAGTCTAGCATCATGGCTCACAAGCTCTGCAAAGCCTTTTTAAGGGGCATATTTCTTCTTAAACCTCCAATCAAAGATCCCCCGCCTCAATGGGACTTGAACTTGGTTCTGGCATCCTTTATCCTTCCCCCCTTCGAACCAGCGGCTTCATGTTCTCTGAAGTTGCTGTCTTGGAAGACACTTTTTCTGGTAGCCATAACTTCAGCGAGAAGGGTATCTGAACTCCATGTTCTGTGCAGTTGTCCTCCTTACTTAGTTTTTCACAAAGATAGAGTTTCCCTCCGTACTAATCCATCCTTTTTAACTAAGGTTTCCTCTCAAACAAACCTAAACCAAATTATTGATCTCCCCGTCTTTTTCCCTAACTTTTCAAACAGGTCGGAACAAAAGCTACATTTTCTGGATGTTCACCGCCAACTTGGGTATTATTTAGACAGGACTAAACAATTCAGGAAATCTGATCAGCTTTTCCTGTCTTATGCGGAAGGAAAATTAGGCCTTCCAGTTACTAAAGTGTCCCTTTCTAGATGGCTTACCTCTATAATTACCTTCATCTATGAAATCAGACATCAAAAATTGCCTTCAAGACCTAGAGCTCATTCAACTAGGGCATTAGCTACATCTGTAGCTTTTCAGAATAGGCTGCCAATAGATTCCATTTGTGCAGCAGCCACCTGGGCTTCTCCTCATACCTTCATTTCACATTACAAATTGGACATGGTCTCCAGAAACTGTGCCAACTTTGGTTCCACTGTTCTCAAGAGTCTGTTCCAATAGGCCACCCGGGATAAGGTGCTAGGGACGCGGTCCCATCCAGCAAGAATGAAGGCGAGATAGACAACTTAACATTAAGAAGTTATGTACCTACCATAACGTTCCATGTTAGTTGTCTTCTTCTACCTTCTTTCTCCCACCCTCCTTCCCCCAAGCCTGGACAGACCGATAGGAATTCCTTTTTTTTTTTGTGATCTTCCTCTGGAAGTTGTCCTTCCCACACGTCTTCCACCTCTATTTCCCCTTTTGTTAGGTCTAGGTTACCTTTCACTCAGGTTTATATAGAGGTGGGTTACCCTTCTCCATTCTGGAGACTAGAATTGCTTGGTCTAGCTATCAAACGAGATCTGAGTAGTTGCCGCCTAGCATTGTGGGATATAGGGGAGCCTCGAGCCGGTGGAATTTGCTCTCGAGCTTTAGTATTGGCCGAGTCGGAGCCGAGGATCGGCTCCGAACCCATCCAGCAAGAAAGAAGGCGAGAAGAAGACAACTAACATGGAACGTTATGGTAGGTACATAACTTCTTATTTCTGACTGTGTGGAAAATAAAGATTTACAGGATTTATTGCATTCAGCTGAACAAGTTGGAAAACATTGCAATGTGGTTTTGATTCTTTGGAGGCCTCTTGTAGGACTGCTGTGACTGGCTCTGTGCTAAGAAAGCATGCTTGGCTCAAAGAGCAAACTCTGCCTGATCATCTTAAAGCAAAATTGTTGGATGCTCCTTTACAACAGGACTGTCTCTTTGGTAATAAGGCTGAGAAAGTTTTAAAAAATATGGAAGATAAAGGTAAATCTATGCAAACTGTGAAAGATTTCTTACAAGTGCAACCTCCAAGATTCAGTAGGCACTGGCCTACGAAGAACTGGTCCCTGCGAGAGACACTCAAGTCAAACCCAGACATTCCAAAGGCTCCAGGTTTCAGTCACAAGGGTCTTTTAAAACAAAACAATGGGGTGCCTCCTCCTCCAAATATGGAAACAACAAGGCACCTCCCTATGGTAAGCAGTCTCAATGACTTCCCTCTACACTTACCAAGCACTTACCTTTCAGCTGCCCCTTTGGGGGGAAAACTGGCAACTTATAACCCAGGACAAATGGGTTTTAAATATAGAATCCCAGGGATACATATTTCATTTCCACACATTGCCAATCCCAAACGGATGGCCAGACCTGCCCCCAAATCAGTGGGCAGAGGCCCAGAAACAAGTACTCTCTCTCATGAACATGGGAGCTATTCAACCAGTCCCAGAAGAGGAAAAGGGACAAGGTTTCTATTCAAGACTTTTTCTGGTGCCCAGAAAAGACAAATCATGGCATCCAATTCTGGACTTATCTACTCTAAACACATTTCTGGACATTCCAAAATTCAAGATGCTGACTCTTCAACAGTTGCTTCCTATGCTAGACAAATATGCATGGTTGGTAACTCTAGACTTGAGGCTTACCTGCATATCCCAATCAGGGAATCTTGCAGAAGATACCTTCGCTTCAAAGCAGGCCATTTGCATTACCAGTTCTCTGCACTGCGCTTTGGCTTATCTACTGCACCCAGGGGTCTTCACAAAGTGCCTGGCTCCAGTAATTGCATTTTGCAGGCAAAGATATATTCAAATATATCCATACCTGGGCGATTGTCTAATTCAGGCAGAAAACAGGGACATAACTTGCCTAGGGTACACCATAAACGAAAAGAAATCAAAACTGGTACCCTCTCAAAAAATTACAGTCCTGAGTGCAAGCTTGAATACAACTGCCCAGATGGCTTACCTTATGCCAGAAAAGCAAATTCATTTGGTGACTTACTTCAAACAGGTGGCCACAAAAACCCTGCTATCTGCAAGACAAAGTCTGCAAGCCTTGGGGTTCATGGCTTCCTGCATTCTTCTGGGGACACTTCAGTGGTACTGAGTTTATGGAGTCAACATTGTCATAGCCTGGAAACGATTCCTATCATTCTTTGCCTGCAACTAGAGTTCCTATGGTGGGCAGAGGCCTGCCACCAAAACAAGGGACTGCCATTCACTCCACCCCCTGCAGCCCAAACCCTAACTACAGACGCATCAGATTATGCTTGGGGGGCTCATCTGGCAGGGACGCGCATTCAGGGCAAATGGATCCCAAATCAAATGCACCTTCATATCAATCAAAAAGAGATGCTAGCTGTATAGAATGCACTGACAGCCTTCAAGGACTACCTACATTCAAGACAATTACTTATAAAGACAGACAACACTACAGTTATGTGGTACATAAACAGGCGGAGGGGTACACACTCCTACCCCCTTTGCAGACTAGCCATGGCATTGTGGAACATGGCCTTGACCTATCAAATTCAACTACAAGCTCGATTCCTGCCAGGCAAGCTGAATACTCTGGCAGACAGACTAAGCAGAAATCCCATGGACCCACATGAATGGAAACTGGAACCATGGATTTTCAACATGTTGGTATGCAAATGGGGCAGTCCAGACATAGATCTTTTTGCCTCACCCCAGAACTATCAGTTGGACAAGTTTTGCACAAGAACTCATCACAAAAAAGCCTGGAAAGTGGATGCTCTATCATTCAGCTGGAAAAACCTATCAGTCTATGCCTTTCCCCCTCTGCCTCTGCTCTCCAAAGTTCTACTAAAAGTCAAACCAAAAATGATTTTGATTGCTCCAGACTGGCCTCGCCAACACTTGTACTCACTCCTGCGCAATGTGTCACACCTTCCACTGTGACACCTTCCTCAGACACCTTACTTACTCTCTCAGCAGAACAACCAAATTCTGCACACTCAACTCCAAGCTTTGAATCTTGCAGCGTGGCTAATCACCTAAATTCACCCTTGGCATCCCTCAGCAAACCTGTGATGGATGTCATTTTGGAGGCAAGAAGGCCTAGTACTAGAAAATCTTATGCTGACAAATGTAAAAGATTCTGTGCCTGGAATCAATCACAATGGATAAGCACAACAGTGCCCAATATTCCTCAGATTTTACAATATTTAACTGAGATGCTTCACAAGGGCTTGTCTTTTTCTTCCATAAAAATCCATGCCTCAGCCATTTCAGCTCATTACAACACAGAACCTCCCCTCTTCTCTCATCCTGTGCTAAAGCAGTACTCAGAGGGGCCAAAAACTTAAGACCACCCAGGAGAGCTCCAACCCCTGCCTGGGACCTCAATTTTGTATTGGAAAAACTCACTCTCCCTCCTTTCGAGCCAGCTGCTACTGCAGACTTAAAATTTCTCTCCTGGAAAACAGCTTTCCTTTTAGCAGTCAATTCAGCTAGAAGGATTTCCAAATTACAGGCTCTTATGACAGTGGAGCCTTTCATTATTTTTTATGCGGACAGGGTGTCTCTCAGGACCAATCCATCCTTCATGCCTAAGGTGGTATCCAGTGTGGCTCTTATTCAGACCATTCATTTGCCAACTTTCTTTCCCAATCCACAGAACAAGGGGGAACAGATTCTGCATTCCATTGGATGTACACAGACAACCTAGATTTTACTTAGGACAAAATCTCAAAGAAAATCTGAACAACTACTGGTGGCATTTGCTGCAGGGGCAGAGTGAAAGGCTATTTCAAAGCATACTATTTCCAAATGGATAAGCCATTGTATTCGTTTCTGCTATATGCACCATGGTAAAACTATTCCCCAGGGGATCAGATCTCATTCCACCAGGGCTGCATCTACTTCTACAGCTTTTCTCAGAGGTGTTCCTACCAGAGAAATTCTAGAAGCTGCTACCTGGAGCTCAGTTCATACGTTCACCAAATATTACCATTTACCTTTCTTCTCTAAATCCAGAGCTGGATTTGCCTCCGCTGTCCTGCAGGGCCTTATAGCTGGTCCTAATGCTGTATAAATCCATCCTCCCAACCATAGCTTTGGGAATCTACTCAAATGTAATGACTGCAGCAGTGAAACATGAAGAACATAGTACAGTTGTGTACACTTACCATAAATGTAGATGTTCGAGACTGTTGCAGTCCTGGTTAACCCTCCCTGATGCAATTTTCCTGTTTTAAAGGTTACTTTTGCACATTTATCAAGACCAAATGACATTCTTATATCATCTGAAAAAGTTTTGACAACTTGCAGTTGTGCTTTCAGTTCCTCATCTGATGAGCTATACAGTTTTAAATCATTGACAAAGAGAAGATAAGTCTTTACACGTTTTCTAGGAGCCAAATTATAGTCATGGCCTAAGGTTTTAAGTAGACAGCTTAATTGGGTTAAGGACAAGACAGAATAGCAGTGGTGATGGTCACCCGGGAATATCCCCCTTTGAAGTTGTATCCCTGGTATAATAATTTGTCCTCTAATGGCTTAATTGCAAAGTGGTCTGTGACTTTTTTATGGTCACTGTAATGTAGTCGATTAGTGTAAGGTGTATCTTATACATTTTTAAGCACTCTTTTTATTCACAAATGTGGGATACTATCAAATGCTTTTTTGTAGTCAGTCCATGCCATACTTAGATTCTTCCCCTTTTTACAGTTCTCCACTATGACTTTAACAACAAATGATCCTTTGCTTCCTATGACTTTCTTTTATTCCCCTTTTGTTCTCTTGCCATAATAGAGTTTTCTTCTAAATGACTATAAACTTTGAAGGCATCAATTCCAGTGTATAGTTTATACGTCGTCTGAAGGCAAGTTATTGGTCTATAATTTTTAGGGTAGCTTGCAAGTTCATTTTTAAGGAAGAGCATTGTTCTTCCTGTTAGCTAGGTTGGTGTCTGTTCGTGGTATGCATACAAATAATTCTTACTCATGGCTTATTCTTCATGTAAAGATGTTAATACTTTTAACCAGAAGTTAGGTACTACATTGGGGCCTGTGGTTTTTCCAATTAGAGGCTTTTCTTAACATTATTTCAATCTCTCTGGCTGTTGATGCATCCCATTTCAGACCATGTACCTTTAAACTTCTTTTTCTTTCTTTTACTTCTATCCATTTAGCATCTTTGTTATGCTCCATAGGATCTTCATAAATACTTATCCAAAATGAATGTATTTCTTCTTTTTTTTGGCGATTTTTCAATTCCTTTTACCTTGTTTCCCTGTCCTCTATAAAACGTTTTTGGGGTCATCAATAAATTGCTTATTTTGCACTTTTCCTTTATATTTATCTGTGTATCTTATACTGTTTTCCACCTTAGTTGATATTTTATTTATTTGCAATAGTGCATGATAGATCCTGATCTGTTCTAATACTGCACATTGCTTTTATCACATCTATTTTTGTACATGTTTTTGTTGATCTGTTCCCTACTGTGTACTCTTCTAACAGTGACACTTCTTGTCTTAATTTCTTTATAGTTTTCTCTTTTCAATACTTCTATGATGGTATTTGATTTCTCCTCTTCCTTTCCTCACTACCCTGTGTTCTTGTGGTAGAACCTTATCAGTTATTAATTTAGCTGCACAGTAATATATCCTGTTTACTTGTATTATATTGCATGGATCTCTCTGGACAGTCCAAATTACTGAGCATTTGTTTTATCAAACTTCTGGCTTTTGGGGGTTTATTGACCTTCTGCATTCTATTTATTTCATTGATCTTAATATGTCTAACTCTGTTAAATCAAGCAACTCTTTTCTTAGCTCATTTTTTTCTAAACTGAGGGTACATTTTTTATTTTCCATTTCCTGTGGGCATTCTGCAGATTGGACACAAAATGCATACCTTCCTTCTTCAGAAAGTTCAGAGTCTGCTCAGTTACTTCCAAGACCTCTCTTCAGTACCTTATTACTCTGGAAGAAAGATTTTAAGGACCTTGGGATTCATGGCAGCCACCATTCCTATGGTAGCCTTGACCAGAATTTACATGAGGAGAATCCACTGGTATCTGAAATCTTTGTGGTCCCAGCACAGCCACCCCACAGACAATGATTTCCCTCTTCCCTCGTCTCATGAAAGAGATAACTCGGTGGAAGGGACAGGCCATTCTCAACCCAGAGTTACCTTTCTCACCTCCTGTTCCTTTTCAACAGGTTTGTACAGATACTTTGGATGAAGGGTGGGGGGCATGGACAGGATCGCATCCAGTACAGAGGAAATGGCAATCCTACTTCCTGAAGGAACACCAATGCAGAAGAAATGATAGCTTTTCTGAATGCTCCTCAGATTTACACCCTGCTTTGGAAACCAGGACTGCTCCATGTGTTCACAGACAGCACTGCAGTCATGTGGTACATAAGCATGGGTCTTACTAACTATGCAGGTTGGCACAGGAGGCATGGAGTTTGGCTAAACAAATGAACATCATGCTCACAGCAACACACATATCCCTTCTCAGGGTAATGTGTTAGACTGCTTAAAATGATTCCTGGAGGACCCCCACTAGTGGAGTCTGAACAGGAAGGTCTACCACGCATCACACACCAGTGTGGCACCCCTCAGATAGATCTCTTTGCTTCACAAGGCAACCATCAGTTCCTCCTGCTCTGCAGCAGGGATCCTTGCCCCACAGCCTTGAGGACAGATGCCTTCATTTTCCAGTGGAAAGGAATGTTTATGCCTTTCCTCCCAAAAATCCTACTCAAGGCACAAAGGGAAACACCCAAACACCTCTTACTGGCTCCATTTTGGCCAAGGAAACCCTGGTTTCCTTTGCTACTTCACCTGGCAAAGGAAAATTACAGGAGAGTTCCTCTACAGCCAGACCTTATATAACTCAGCAAAAAGGATTGCTGTTCCACCCAAATCTTCTTTTTCTCAGCCTGACCCCATGTATGATAGGATTTTAATACCTCAAAGACATCTGTTCTCTGAAGAGGGTTGTACAAGTCATATAAGAGGCTAGGAGACCACTACTAGAATATTAGGTTCATAGGTTAAATGTGACTTTCATCTTTAAATACCTACTGCCTCACTCAGTCCAGGCTGGTGGACCCCTCCACCCCTGATATCCCACTTGTTCAAAAGAAAGTGTAAAAGGCCTAGCCATGAAACTGTCACCATCTAGTCCATGTCAGACATACCTTTAGTGGTTTTGGAATCTGTGGTACATCTGACACTTAGATGCCTGCTGCTGTGACCCTGCCCAAGGCTGGTATGGCATCTCAGGTTTGCATGTCTGAAATGACTGATGATGGTGAGGGGGAGGAACCCCACTTGATAATTTTTATTTCAAATCCTTGTTTGAAAAGAAATTCCTGGATCACTCATTGAGGTTTATCAAATTTCAGAACCTCCACAGTTGGTCAAAGCAGGCACTGCACCAAAGAAAAAGAATAAAAAAAAATGAACATGTTTCTTCCTTCCAGGCATCCAAAGAAAAAGAGTGGATGAATTTCTTAAAGGGCCTCTTCAAGGTTATTATGGAATTACCACCATCCTTTGCAGGACCTACTTCTACGTACTTCATTCACGTCCCAAAAGATATTTAGATTCTTCTTCTGAGGATGAACAGGCTGAATCAGACTTTGAACACCCCATAGCCCGCTCATCTTAGATCTACTATCCTGCTCAGCTGTCCTCTGAAAACAAAGATTCCTTTGAAGAAGCTTCATTTGGAGAAACCACTGATAACATGAAACATTCTGAACGGGAATCAAAGCAAATTTCTGAGGTCCAACAAAGATACTACATCTTGGAGGTTGTCACCCCTGCCCCTGTACTGGAGGCCACCCTTGATGCATTTGCATCTATTTCTACTACCACCAGCTCCAAAAAAACTGCTAGATTTTGCAAAGTATCTGAAGATTTGCAAGACACCTCTCTTTTTCTTTATTACAGACAAGCCCACAACGTTAGTCCCATTAACCAAGGTACTACCTTCAGGTAGAGACAGTAGAGCAATAGAGTGGGATAAAAGTTTAAACATATTCCACTCTGTCTTTTAGAGCACTGAATTATCAGACCTAAATGATTGTCTATTTTGGGTAATTTAAATAAAACATTATCTTCCCTTGAGGATTCAGGCACAGTCTTACATATGGTGTCTCAGGCTACTCAAGTGGCTAGACATGGCATAAAATGCAGCTTTGATGCAGTAGAAGCTTCCTCCGGGGCAGCAGCTACTGGTACTGTGATCAGGATGTGTGCATGGCTATGCTTCCATCCCTTACCCGAACATATTTATTTAATTTATTTATTTAACATTTGTTGACCGGGAAAGTCAAGAAATATTAAGGTGAAACTCTTAGACTTGCCCTTAAACAAGGAGCTTTTGTTTGGCCCAAATGCTGCTACTCTCTTCAAATAACTGCAAGAACAGGGTAAAATGATGAGAGACTGTAGACAGCTCTTTTATCACTTTTCTGCCCAGATACCCTGAAAAACCTGCTTTCTTTGCTCACAAGGAATCTTGGCCTTCTCATACAGCTAAGAAAATGCCAAGAAAAAGATTTCAAGAGAAATCAGATAAGGACTCCAGACCTAAGAGGCCTACCTACCCAGACAAGTCTGCCTGACTACCCTCTGTCTCCTCCCTACCTCCATCCCTTTCCCTTTCCAAAAGGCTCACCTCATCCTTAAAGAAGAATGACTACTCATCATTCAAAATGGATATAAAGTGATTTGGAAAGAAGTATCTCCATTCAGTGGCATACCCCCCCCCCCATTCTCTCCCTACAATCATCCTGGCCTTACTTTGGGAAGGTACAATCAAACCATTGCCTCCATAATATGTAGGGGAAAGACTTTTACTCCGGACTTTTCCTTGTTCCATCAAGAGGTGAAATTGGCAACCTACACTGGATCTCTCCACTCACAGCATTTATTTTCATGTTCCATCTTTCAAGATGATGTCCCTTCAAAGTCTGCTACCATTATCCTTCCATAAGCTTTTTCTGGTGTTTCTGGATCTAAATGATCCTTCCATAAGCTTTTTCTGGTGTTTCTGGATCTAAATGACGCCTATCTCCATAGTCATGGTCACTCTGCAAACAGGAAATTTCCAAGTTTCTTTTTTTACCTAATTATCAAACTTTCAGTTTTCTGCTTCACATTTTAGACTTTCCACAGCTCCAAGAATATTCACAAAATGTCCTGCACCAGTCACAGAGTATTGCATGACTCACTGAATACAGATACTCCTTTATTTATATCTGTTAATACAAGTAGGCATCTTCCCATCAGATACTCTTCACTCAACTCAAGTTCACCTTATCTCTTTTTCAGGATCTGAGGTCTGCTATCAACCTAAAGAATTCCATAATTAACCCAACACAAGACCTAGTTTTCTTGGCTTCAAAGACATCAAATGCACACAGGCTTTCTTTCCAACAATTGCACAGCCTCACCACTTCCACACTTTTCTTCCTCAACAGACTGGCAGTGTAAGGGAGATCCTCAGAATGCTCTGATTCATGGCAGCAACAATCCCTATGGTCCCCTTCGCCGGACTTCATATCAGGAAGATCCAGTTCCTAAAATCCATCTGGTCCCAACATTCTAATCCCTTGGACACACTGACTGCTGTCATACCCTGCCTGAAGAAGGAACTCTTGATGGATATCCGAGATAGGGCACAACCTTGGTCTACCTTTCAAACTGCAGATGCCACAACAGAAGCTGTATACAGACACATCTGATGATGCAGGAGTGGCATGGACAGGAAACCTAAAAGTCCAGGGACAATGGCCAGCAAATTTGAGGTCACAGCACATCAGTCTGAAGGCGATGAAAGCACTGATTTATGCCATTCTTGGAAACCATGTCTCTTAGTGTACAAAACAGTGCAATGGTCATGTGGTATATAAGTAGGAGGCACCAGGTCCTGTCAACTGTGTATACTGGCTCTCTGGCATGGGAGCAGGCCACAAAAGCAAACTTCTCTCTCCAAGCAATTTACATTCCCTCTCAGGGCAGTGTCCTAGCAGTCCTTCTAAGACAATCAAGGGAAGATCCCCATGAATGGATGCTGAACAGAGAAATCTATCTTGACAGTCCACAATTGGGGGGTAACCACAAATATATCTATTTGCCTCCAGAGATGTTAAACTTCTGCTATTTTGCACCGGGAATTATTTTCCTCAAGTTTGGAAAATGGTTGCGGTGTCTTTTCTTTGGAAATGGAGGTTTGTATATACCTTCCCTTCAAGGTCTTATAAAAGATTCAAAGATCCTGCTGATGACTCCTTATTGGCCAAGGCAGCATTGGTTCCCCCTCTTCTTCCACCTAACCAAATGCATCACCAGATGCTACCATCCTACATTGGACTTGCTCACACAATAGAGGAGGCTCATTACTTCATCCCAACCTATCTTCCCTCAACCTGACATCATGGATAGTAGGATTCTGATCCCTTTTAGACACCAATTTTCTAAGGATGTGCTTAAGGTTCTTCAAGAGGCAAGGATACCTACTACAAGAAAATCTTACATAGCAAAATGGAAAAACTTCTGATGTCTGGGTCAGAAATATGACCTAGTACAGACTGATACCCCAGTGGTCCTCACTTATTTGTGTGAGCTTCTGAAATCTGACAACATACTCCTCCATCAAGGCATACACTATGACAGCTAGGGAAGTTAGGTGTGAAGGAGGATTGGAGATGAGCCAAAGTAGTATATACAATTCAGGCTAAACAAAAGGCTGCAATTTAGCCATTCTAAAATGAAGCAGCAGTAAAAAGCACTTTGAAAGTCTGTTCTGTGGCATTTGCACTGTTTGTGTTTTAAGTAGTCATTGAACGGCATGAAATGCTACTTAAAATTAACTGAAAGAGAGTAGTGCATGCATGTAAAATCAATGCAATGATGGCAGCTAAGGCACAGCTATATCTGCTTGTCTACCTCTGTACCCTCCTCTTTTGGCCAGATTGGAGATAAAACATTTCTTGAAAGGTGCACTCCACCTTATACCCCTAAGGAAGGTTATCCATCCTGTTATGAACTGGTTTTCCCCCCTTTGAACCAGCAGCTTCTTCCTCTCATAAATTTTGTACTTGGAAAACTATTTGTATGGTAGTCCTTCCTTTATGCCTAAAGTTGTGAATGAGCTGTCCATTAAAGGACGACAATGGGATTCTATTATTAAATGCTCAACTTCTCTGTCCTTTTTCTCCCTATTTATAGTCCCTGCTATGAATAAACAACCATACAGCATTTAAAGTATTTTAAATCAACTGTTTCTCTCCACTAGAACAGTACCTTACTGTACTGTGGTAGTTTCACTTTCAAAAAAACTTTTATTCTGCCCTGGAAAAGCTTGCTGCACTCTCCAATTCACTGATGTCATCAAGACCAATGAATACAGTTAGTTTTCTGGCCAACCCCTTCCCCAAACTGACATCACCACGACCATCCTAAAAACCTACTCATGCTGTGGTGTCACAGCTCCCTGATCCTTCCCCTACCCATACAGAAAGTAAAGGCTAGAACAAGGAAAAAGTACACAAGTCAAGTCTAGTGCTGTGAGCGGTCAATCACAGCAGGTAACAGCTCAAATTACCTTTAGCACTTTGACAGCTAGGGAAGTTAGGTGTGAAGGAGGATTGGAGATGAGCCAAAGTAGTATATACAATTCAGGCTAAACAAAAGACTGCAATTTAGCCATTCGAAAATGAAGCAGCAGTAAAAAGCACTTTGAAAGTCTGTTCTGTGGCATTTGCACTGTTTGTGTTTTAAGTAGTCATTGAACAGCATGAAATGCTACTTAAAATTAAATGAAAGAGAGTAGTGTATGCATGTAAAATCAATGCAATGATGGCAGCTTTAGGAAGAAAGAGGCCTGCACAATGCAATTTTTTGCAGACAAGCACTGCATTGTGGGATACCTAGAGGCAGACTAAATCAGAATTACTTCAAGATGCCAGATACCATGTGGTCAGACTCATACATTACATATAAAAGTATTTAAAACCCTGTAAATAGTCCCAGAGTGGTGTTATAATGTAGGCAACACCAAACCATGATGAAATAAATTTGGTTTCTGAGTCTGTGGGTGCAGTTCTCCTTTAATCAGGCCATTAATATTCCTACCTTTCTTTCATAATCTACAAAATAAGGGGGACAGGATTCTTCATTCCCTTGACATACAGGGACAACTGATATTTTACTTGGATAAGACTAAGGGTATTCACAAGTCTGACCAATTGTTTCTTTCCAAGATGCCAAGTTAATGCAACCAGTTTGCAAATGAGCTGTTGCTAATTGGATTTCCATATCCAGTTCCTTTTGCTACACTCATCATGGTAAAACCTTACCCTCTCCTACAAAATCACACTCTACCAGGGCAGTGACTTCATCTGGTGCATTCTACAAGGAGATAGACTCTAGAACCATTCTAGAAGCAGTCACCTGGTCTTCCATGAATTTCTTTAACAAACGTTACAGGCTAGATTCCTTTTCTAAGTCCAGGGCTGCCTTTGCCAGATCAATCCTCTCTGGATTACTGGGCAGTTCTTCTATAGCTCATATAACCACCCTTTCCATTTCTTAAGCTTTATGTACCACTTAGTTTTGAATAGTGGTCTAAGGAAGGAAATCGTACAGTTGTGTAAGAACTTAACAGTAAATGTCCTACTGATCACTGTTGTAGTATTCTTTCCCCACTCTACATTCCCCCCTCTCTGTTTCTTCCTTTTCTTCATGGACCAAGAGGGACTACTGCTATTTTGCCTTTTCTCTCCTAGCTAATTAATTTTGTTTCTCAGGACTCTACAGGCTTGCTTGCATGGAGATAGTCTGAGGATTTACACTCACGTGTTTACTTATGTATCCTTACACCCATGGGCTTGAGTCATACATCAGATATATCGCTCTATGGAAGGTTTTGGCTCTGGTACCATAGGTGGAAATCCAGGCTGTTGGGTGAGATAAGTCAACAGTTTGAAATATAACAGTGATCAGTAGGGCATCTACTATTATGGTAAGTTCTTACAAATGTACTTTCTGGCAGGGGCTGTTATGTTAATACATTTAGCTGAGCATATACTTCATTTGCAAAACTGCAAGGAGTGTCAGCATTTTAGGAGTTGAGTTATACTTTAAAATTGAGATTTCATTATAGAATTGTAGGATGTTAGTACATTTGAAGTCTTTGAATACTGTGATATTTACATCTAATGGCTTGGGGATTTTGATAGAAAATACTTGTTAGTCAGACTTAACTGGGGAAAGGTATAGTGGGTTTCCTCCGGGTACTCCGGTTTCCTCCCACATTCTAAAGACATGCTTCTGTAGCATTTCTCCCCGGGCCTCCGCTGAAATCAGGATCTATGGAACCTAGTTGGACTTTCCCGATCAACAAATGTAAAATAAAATAGTGGAATACAGCATATAGAAGCTATACATGTAAGAACCAGGTCACAAATATTGTCTTCTAGTGTGCTCTTTGACTATTTTGTCAAGGGTGTTCTTGTTTATAAGATGAAGGAATTTTGGGCATAACCTACATTTGAGGTACAGGTATTCCAGTTTATCAATGGGTAGTTAATCTCCTAAGATGATAAGAGTTCCTGTGTATTTGAAGTTCATTCAGTATATATAGTAATCGAACATCAAGGGAGTCCTGTAACATGCTATGACCTGATAGTTGGTTTTATTTGGTGTGATTTGTATCTCAGTAAGTTTGGTTTGTGAGTCTAAGAAACTGTCTCAAGGTAATATGGTATTTCACAAATATGGATACTCCACCGCAGTTGCCATGAAATCTAAAGGCATGGTAGGTGCAATCCCTCATATGTAGAGAAAATGCTTTTCTGCACTTTTAAACCAAGTTTCAGTTATAATACACAAATGATTGTTCCAAATGCAGGACAGCCTCAAGGTTGGGGAGTTTGTTTAGACTCCTAGTGTTGAATAGCACTAACTTGATGGTGTCCAGTTCTTGATTTTTTTTTTGTCATTGGATGAAAGTATTTAAAGGGTGGTTTCAAGTTTTTTGTATTTATTCTGATGAAGTTCATGGTGTTTTATTAAACGAACGAAAGAGTGGTTTGGTTCCTTCCTGGTCTTTGGTTTGCTGCTTTTTCATTTTTACTCCGTTCTTGAATTTTGTTTTTTAGGTTGGGAGAATTATTAGCTGCACTCCACATAAAAATGGCTTTAGCAATTATGCAGAAGCCTTGAAATGAGAGGTGCACGATGTCCTTGGTGAAGCAAGTAGGGCTGGGCAGAACATCCTAGGTTCTCCTTGAATTACATTACTTATTCAATCAATTGCTGAAACCATTTTCTTTATACCTTCATGTCATTCTTGAAGAAGGAAGAATTCTGCTCAACAGGGTCTTTCCAGCATTTGTGATCTGCATACAGAAGTCAAAATGTCTTTCTGCATATCTGTCATGGTTTTACATCCCAGCTCATTCACACCACCATTTTGTACTCATACTTGTTCAGTTTGAGGGTCTTGAGGTTCCCTGCAATCTCAGATTTTGACACCTGAAAACCAACTTACCTGTGTCCTATTTTTGTCCATCCTTATGAGAGTAGAGTCTGCATGCCTATGAAGTCACCCATCACCAGTAAATTTTTATTAATAGAGGGTTTGTGGGAACTATGTTTGGGGGGAGTTTAATTCTTGTAACTCTCAAATATGGATATGGCAGTATGGGTTGTGTTTGATTTTCATTAAGTCCTAGTCTTGTATGACCTTGAAGGCTTAGATGGTGAACAGCCTTATAGTTTCACACTTGTTTACTAGGCTAATGACCCCAAGGGCCTTTTAAGCCTAGCCATGCATCTCAAATCTCTGACAAGTTCTGGTACCCTTGATAAGTGTAAGCAGCGGCTTGGGAGATGAACCATTTACAGGCTACATGTGTCCATTAGAGACACAGGTACCAAACCAGGGATGAACTTCCTGTTTCCCATCAAATTGTCCAAGTTACACTTGAAATAGGTCCGGGAGGAACTCTGCTTCACATGGATGGGGAGCCTGTTCTAGAGAAGGGGTGGTCTGTGAGATGCATACCTGTGTCTCCAGCTGGTCCTATTTATATCACAGGCAATGTTTATGTCTTTAGAATGGGTAATTCTGGTGCTGCTTGATTTGCAGATATGCAGGAGGTCCATCAGAGTGGGGTCTAACAATGCCTTGTATGCCAGGCATAGATCTCCCCTCAATAACTTGTAGGATACAGAATACAGGAATAGGGCCTTGAGGTGATCTGCATAGGACATGTTACTTATGCCCTGTATTATTTTAATGAGGAACCGCTGTGGATGTTTCAGGTTGTTGGATATGCCTGGTTAGGTATATACCAAAGGAGGCATTGTACTCAGTAACAGGTTTGATGAATGTCGAATACAGTGGAACTATGATTTTCTTGGACCTAGATGCCATACCCTTGTTTATAAGTTGCGCAACATGGAAGGATTTCCTTACTACTGTAGACGTGATGGTCAAAGGCTAGATTACTGTCTATATGTGTCCCCAAGTCCCTGACTACCGGATCAACCCTTGAGGGGGTGTCAATATGATAGTTACCAGGAGTGGGTGACTTTCCAAAGGATACCATTATGCATTTCTTGGCATTTAGTTTTAGTCCATGGACAACATTTGTGCTGGTGTGGGATGCAATGACAGGTCCTAATTTGCAATCATCTGCAAATTTTGTCAGCCAGAGGCCATTGACATTGGCCTCGACTTCAGAGAAGTAAATGCCAAAAAGGAGCGGTTCCCTGAGGGACTCTGCTTATGACTGGCCTCTTTGTAGAGGTGGCCTCCCCAATTCTAACTTCCTGGGTCCCATCTTTAAGGCAGTTGGCTATCCACCAGGTGAAATAAGAAGTTATGTACTCACCATAACGTTCCATCTGAGTAGGTGGCTTCATTTGTCTGCAACCTGTGGGTCTTGGATCCGATATTGGATCCGAGCTGGCAACTTGTTTCATAGCTAATGGATCCGAGCTCCTAGCTCCTCCTGTCACCCATAATCCCCTGCCAACCCTCCATGACCTCAGATCAAGTTTGCCCATCTATAGATACCCAAAAAGGGTATTCCAATAAAACAGCTCACATAGATCCATTTTGAAGGCCAGGGGGAAGGTTGCAGACAAATGAAGCCACCTACTCAGATGGAACGTTATGGTGAGTACATAACTTAATCTGAAGTAGGGACTTCATTTGTCAGCAACCTGTGGGACAGAGTCCCCAGCTACCTGAATCTTGGGTGGCCATCATGGAAGGGTATTGCGGAGCACCGCAGAGCCAAAGGATGCTCTCCCTCTAGAAATTACGTCCAGTTTGTAGTGGTTAATAAAGGTATGAGATGAGGCCCAAGTGGCTGCCAAACAAATATCATCCAACGGAACTCTAGATTTGAAGGCAGCAGAAGTAGAGATGGAACGAGTGGAATGTGCACGAACTCCTTCAGGTGCGGGTCTCCCAGAAGCTTGGTACGCTAAAAGAATACATTGGGAAATCCAGCGTGACAAGGAGATTTTTGATACTGCTTTCCCCAAATTAAATTTGGCAAAGGAAATGAACAGCTGGTCGGATTGCTTGTGACCAGCAGTCCTATGAGTATAAAAACGTAGCTGCATATGAACATCTAATGAATGCAGCTTGTACTCTCCTTTATTCTGATATTTAGGAAAGAAGACCGGTAGATTTATGGATTGATTTATATTGGTTTCTGATGCTATTTTAGGAAGGAAGGAGGGATTGGTCCTGAGGTACACTCTGTCCGGATGAAAAATCAAGTAAGGAGGTTTCACAGAAAGGGCTTGAAGCTCCGAAACTCTTTTCGCTGAAGTAATGGCTACAAGGAATGCTGTTTTCCAGGACAAGTATTTGTAATCCACTGAAGTGGCAGGTTCAAATGGAGGAGCAGTCAGGGCTTGAAGAACTAGTGAAAGATCCCAAGGGGGTACGGCTTCTTTTATAGGGGGTCTGAGCAGAAAGGTGCCCTTGAGAAAGGTTTTACACAATTTGGCCGACATCAAGGGCCCTGTGTCATGTCCCACATGGTAATGGGAGATGGCAGCCAATTGTACTTTGACAGTTGAACAACTAGCGCCTTCCTGAAAAAGTCCAGTTAGGAAGTCTAGTATGGATGGAAGAGGGGCCGTAAAGGGATCTAGATTATGATGCTCCGCCCAGACGGAGAAACCTTTCCATTTACTGCGGTACACTTTCCTGGTGGAAGGTTTATGCACTGCCACAAGGATGGCTTTGACTGGTGAAGAGATACTGGGAGTCCTAACTAGGAGTGGAACTGGAGCAACCAAGCTGTCAGCTTCAGACTGTCCAGATTTGGGGTCGGCAAGCCCGACGGATGGGAGATTAGATCCGGACTGGGATCCAGAATCCAGGGGGGATTCACTAGGTGAGACCACAGGTAAGGGAACCAAGTTTGCTCTGGCCAGAATGGGGCAATGAGGATCATCCTGCTCCCCAACCGCGAGGCTTTCTGTAAGAGCTGTAGCATCAGGGGTAGAGGAGGATAGGCATAAAGTAGACCGGGTGGCCAAGCATGCACCAGAGCGTCTCTTGGAGTTTCCCCTGGAGGGGGAATCAGAGCGAAGAAATTGTCGCATTTGGTGTTTGAGGGAGAGGCAGTAAGATCGCAGCAGGGTTGCCCCCATATTGTGAATATCTGCTTCACTATTAGTGGGTTGAGAGACCACTCATAAGGGGTAAGAAGGGTGCAGCTGAGTTTGCCGCTAGGATGTTGGCCTGCCCTGGAATGTGCGTTGCAATCAGAAAGCGGTTTGTGGAAATCGCCCATTCCCACACTCTCATGGCTTTGCGGCATAGAGGGTAAGACCTGGTTCCCCCCTGTTTGTTGATGTACCAGACAACAGACATGTTGTCCGACTGAATTGCAATAGTTCCTATGGGGAGGAGATTCTGAAGTGCTTGCAACGTGTACAGCACCGCTCTCATCTCCAGAACGTTGATATGCAGGGAGATCTCTGTATCATTCCACGTGTCTTGGACGGTCCTGCCTGAATAATACACCCCCCCCACCATCCGTGGTCACCGTGGCGAGAGGGGGAGGGGTGCAGAAGGGTTGGCCCGTATGGAGATCCACAGCATGAAGACACCATAATAGGGCCCTCCTGCAAGCCTTGCTGATAGCGATGGGGTGATGGAGAGGAAAGGACTGAAGGGCCATTGTACTAGAAGGGTCCACTGCAGTACCCTCATGTTCAGACGGGCGCATGGAAGGAGCGTTATCGCTGCCGCCATGGAGCCCAGTGCCCTCAGGACCAATTCTGCCAGTGGGGCTTCTGACTGGAGGATGGCCCGTACATGAAGTTGCAAATTCCGTAGTCATTCCTTAGTCAGGAAGGCTCCTAGATCTCTGGTGTCTGTTCTGGCTCCTATAAATTCTATGACTTGTGTCGGGGCCAGAAAAGATTTGTCGGCATTGATGGTGATGCCTAATTGGGGGGCTAGGCAGAGAAAGAAATCTCTGGCTGAGCAAAGTAGATGCCTTGTTGGGGTGGTCAGGAGCCAGTCGTCCAGGTACGGGAAGACCTGCATTCCCTGGAGTCTCAGGTGGGCCGCTATCACTGCTAACACCTTGGTGAACACCCTGGGGGCTGTGGTGAGGCCAAAGGGAAGGACCCTGAACTGGTAGTGACTGGCTCCCAGCCGAAAGCGGAGAAACCTCCTGGATCGTCTGTCCATTAGAATGTGGTAGTATGCATCCTTGAGGTCTATAGAGCACATCCAATCGTTCTCCCTTAGGAGGGGGAGAATAGATTGAAGAGTGACCATTCGGAATTTTTTCTTGGTTACCGACAGGTTCAAATGGGACAGGTCTAGAATTGGTCTCGAGTCCCCCATCTTTTTTGGCACCAAAAAGAACCTGGAGTAGAACCCTAATCCAAGCTGGTCTTGGGGGACGGGCTGGATGGCTCTTTTTTCTAGCAGCTGCTGAATTTCTGCGGCTGCAGCCTTCCTCTGATTGGGTGGTACATTGGGGAGGTTCCTGAATTTGGGGACATGAAGTATTGGAATTTTGTACCCTCTGGATATAATTCGAAGCACCCAGTGGTCTGACGTGATGGACTCCCATGCTGCTAGGTGCTCCGAGAAGCGCCCCCCGACTGCCTCCAGAGTGGAGCAGCCGGGCAACCCTTCACGGCTGCTGCGTGGGCCGGTCAGAGAAGGGTTCTCTGGACCCAAAGTTCCTCGGAGCCCCTCTGCCCCTGGGGCGGCGTCCTCCCTGTCCTCCTCTGCCACGGAAGGACTGGTTGTCTGGAGCGAGTTGGGAGTGTTGCGATTTCCGGAACCACATCTTCTTCTGACCCTTTTGGTTCTTCGAAAAGGACCGCTGGGGAGCAGAGAAGCGGACTCCGGCAGACGTCTTCCCGTCCTTCTCGCTCTGGACTAGTGTCTCGTGAACCGTTTTGCCAAACAGAGCAGAACCATCGAAAGGGGCATTCGCAAAGGACGCTTTAAAAGGCTCCGCAAAGTCACAATGCCAGAGCCAGGCCTGACGTCTCATGACTAGGCCCGCTCCGCTAGCTTTAGCAGCTCCCTCTGTGGCGAGGGACAATAGCCGCATAGAGGTATTCAAAATAGATCTCAGAGTGACCATTCGGGTGGAGTACAACTGTTTGTCCTCTGCCAACATGGACTCAGGGGGGAGGCAGCGTATTCTTTGATATGATCCCACTGCATCCTGATGACGTGTGCCGGGCGGTTAGGGACTGGCTCCACGGTGTCCGGGTCCTTCCACGCCCTGGTGGTAATAAGGTCCACCAGGGGGTCGGATGGAGGGGACACCCAAGAGGTAGACGGGCCTCCTCCGAATGCCTCCAGAAACACGGACTTGTCGGAGGAAGCCTTGGGGGCAGACCACCCACCTCTGATCCTAAGCATTTCCATGATGTCTCCAAATGAGACATCCTCAGGGGGTGATCTTGGGGAGCCTTCCCCTTCATCCAAGTCCGTGTCCTCAGTTAAGGACTCAGGGGAGTCCACGTGCCTCCTCTTGCACTTGTGCTTGCGATGCACTTCCTCGGGGGGGCTGTCCGAGGAGGTCTCGCCAGCAACATCCTGTTCCAATGGAACAACCTGGGACATCGAAGCAGGCTGTCCCTGTGGCCGGGTGATGGAAGCCTGGCCCAGCAGAGAGGGAGTGCAGGGTGGAGCCAAGACAAGGGCCGGGGGTCCGGATGCTCTCGACAGAGCCCTCTCCACTACATCGAAGGCCGAGGGTAACCGCTCTCCCTGGGCTCTGAGAGCCGACTCCCACTTGGATCCGATGAAGGGATCAGAGCCGGCGCCGAGACCATCGGATCCGAAGGACCAGTGTGCTCTGACCTGGACGGAGCCGAAGGCACACTGGATCCCCCGAATCCGAAGCTCGGCCCACGGCTCCGAGAGGTCGGATCCGAAGTACCAAGTACTGTCGGCGCCGACCCACCCCCGGCTCCGACGCTCTGAACCTGGGTAGCGGGTCGGAGAAGGTGCAATTGGAGCAAAAAAGGGTGTCGAGCTCCCCCCCGAAGGGGGGGGGGGAGGCAAGAGCACTCCCATCTGCAGCTGGCCTGGATGAACCTTCGCATCATCTGGTCCAAGTCTGCATCTAACATACTGTAAGTTGATCTCGATGAGGCTACCGAGGCAGGCCTGGAATGCCGCCTCGATGACCTTGATGGAGATTGGGCTTCCTCCTCCTCGGGTCCTGGGGAGAAACTAGGAGATCGGAGCTGAGGAGGAGGAGACCTAAAAGCTGTGGAGGGAGAAGCCCGCTTAGCCGGTGGTGCCGAAGCGGACCCCTCGGCCCGCCGCTTGTGGTGCTTCTCCCTCCATTTCTCCCTCCTAGCCTCCCTGTCCTCCGGCACTTTAGCGGGAGTTTGAGTCCCAGCCGGAGGAAGGGGGGCAGGAGTGGCAATCACCACAGCCTGTGGTAGTGCCACAGGAGGAGCGGGGGCCGAAGCCGAGTCCGGGGGCAAAAGTGCCGCCAGGACCAGCTTCGACCTCCACTCTTTCAGTGCCCTGGGGTTGAACGCTGCACAAATGGTACAGCCTGAGGAGAGGTGTTCAACCCCAAGGCACCAAATGTGGCCATCAGCCAGGGAGAGCTTATGGTCACACTTGGTACATTTTGAAAAAATGGCTTTTGGGGCCTCAGCCATACTTGAGGAAAAAAACAAGTACTACACAGACACACAGGCCCCAAAACACAAACACACACTCACTAACGGCCAGCGAAGGGAGGGAAAAAACTATATAAAAAGATATAAAATACAGGGAACCTAACTCTTACACACTTTTTAAAGCTAACAACAGGAGAAAGTGGAGGAAAAATACACTTATCTGACAATACTCGCTAAGAGCTCAAAAATCCAGCTATTCACAAGCGTGGCAAACTAGATCTGGGGTCATGGAAGGTTGGCAGGGGATTATGGGTGAGGGGAGGAGCTAGGAGCTTGGATCCATTAGCTATGAAACAAGTTGCCGGCTCGGATCCGATATCGGGTCCAAGACCCACAGGTTGCTGACAAATGAAGTCCCTACTTCAGATTAAGTGTTTCTACCTAATCTCCTGAGTTTGTCAACAATGCCAAAGTGGGGTATTGTGTTAGATGCCTTTACCAGGTCAAGGTAGGCACTGTGAACCATTTTACACTCATTCATTGCTTTGGTGACTTTCTCAAAGAAGTCCACTATGTTGAGTAAACATGGCCTGCCCTTGATGGAAACCAAACTGGGGTTGGGTCGAGTGTCTGGATATTTACTATGTCATTACTGATCATTTCCAAGACATTTCTTTCCAATGCTTTGCTTATAAGACAAGTGAGACTTATGGTTCTGTAGTTTCCAGGGTCTTTAGATGGCCCGACATTGTGCAGAGGGATGATTGTTGCTGTTCTCCATTCATATTTGGAGGCTACAGTTAACTATCAAATCTAGATGGCCTTACAGGTCATGGTTCATGCTATAGAAGGCATCCTGGGAAGTTGTCTGTGCCTATTTATGCAGCATTCTTGGTCTTAGAGAGAGCATTAAGGACCTGTTCCCTAGTGATAGCAGGGGAGAGTTATATTTGATGGTATTTCCTGAGGGAAGGTTGAAGAGAAGACAGGGTTAAAATTGGAATTTAATTTGTTGACCAGTAGGTTTGCTATATATTCTAGCTCAGTATAGGTGGCTCCATTTACAGTGAGCTCTGCACACCATTGTATATTGCCTTTGAGGTTGCAGACATAGATAATGCCTTGTGGTTGTCCTTGCCCTGGGAGGCGAGTCAAATTTGACTTTGTCAGACTATTTGTCCTCTGAGTTGTAGTTTCATGAGTGCTTTTATCCTGCTGGGTACTGCACCTCCTAATTTTTGACAAGACTTGCTTCTATTATACAACCTATTGATTTTGTGATTCCACCAGGGTGGCTTGTTTTTTAAGTTAGTTCTGTACTTCCTGGTGGGTACAGCTGCCTGTATGTATTTACACTGTTCAATAGGGTTTCTATGAACAGTTCTTCATAGGTAGTAGTGTTCTCCGGGTTTATGGGGGGCTTGAAATTTTGCTAGGTGATCACTTAATAGTAGGAAGTTAGCCTTAGAGTAGCTCCTGAACACTCCGGGGTTAGCTGGGGTTCCAGGTTTTATTTTTCCTTCAAATGAGACTGTTTTGTGGTCTGACCTTACAAAAGAAGACATTGCATTAGGGGATATGCAGCACTCTCACATATTAGCGATGACCAGATCCAGTAAGGTTGCACCCCTGGTTGGTGTATTGACGATCTCATCCAGGGAGTTTGTGTTTACAAACTCTAGGAATCTCTGCACCTGTTTGTTAGGAATTGCATAGGAGTCCCAGTTAATAGTGGGGTAATTAAAATATCCCATGAATAGGGTATTGGGTTGGATGTTGGGTGTTTCCAGTAAGTTTAAATACATGGTTTGGGTTTCCTGGGTAACAGAGGAGGACCTATATCTTGCAAAGAGGTGGTATTGGATTTACCTATGGTAATTTGAACATGGAGAAGCTCAAGTGCATTGTCCTGTCTTGAGCAGTGGTGGCTGGTGAGTTCAAATCAAAGGGGGGGGCTGCAGGAGATAGCCGAATGGGTGGGGTCAATGGGAAGGGGTGGACAACTAGAAAGGGGAGGAGCTATCCTGAAAACCACAAAAACTAAACTTTAAATATGCTGCCCTGGGTGCCAAACCCTCAGTATGAGTGTCCAATCAAGACAAATGAAGTGTAAAAGAATAAAACTATTTCAATGCATTGGCTGCTTGACAGCTTACTTAATATTTAGATGGAAACAAAAAGGTTGTGAGGCATGAAAAAATAAATTACTTTTTAAATACGTTACTGGAATGCCAGTCAAAATCAAGTACAAGAAAAACAAGCAGCACTCAACTCAAACCGCTTCTCCTTGCACTGCAGTTCTAATTATAATTCATATTCAGCTTTATTAAAGTACCAAGTAACATGCTGAAAGTAGCAATCTCTGTGATGCCCCCACTTGTAAAAATGTTTCTTATCCAAAAAAGACCTGCTGCCCAACAACTATCTACTTGTTTCATGGGGGGGGGGGTAACATGATCAAAGTAAAAAATGAAAAGCAAACAAGCTCAAGATACATTGCCTAAAGGATTACTGTACAAGTTATGGACCAAACATGAATGGCATTCTGTTTAGTTTACTGGTAAAGCCCTCTGAGATCACTAGAAATCTCCAACAAGTGTAATGAGCTTTTTAAAATAATGTAATCCTGTCCTTTATTACAAATACTGTCATATGCATTTCAATACCCAATGCTTATACAGGATCTAGTTAAGTATTCTCTGCATGGCAACAACAGAAAGGCTTCAGTGTTGGCATTTCTTTAACAGTATGCTTATTAAAGCTTACTTGCATGTTATGATCTCAGACAAGATTACCTGATGGTCATTAAAGCATTGCTACTTAAAACACAGAGCAACAGGCACTTTCTGAGTAATAAGCATAAATCAACAGTACAAAAATATGACAGAAACCAGACCATTCTGCAAAATCAAGAACAGATGAAAAGCCACTGTAGTACTTGTGTCTACCTTGGATGGGGGGATACCCTGCACATTTACACTGCATAACTGCTCCTTGCCTTGCTTGGACACATCCAGAGTCACTACATGGGGTGCAACAAGTATGTCACAATTTGAAATGTCTCTGGCTGACTGTGATGGCCCTGACACATTTGTCATACCTCTCACCCTCAGAGCAAAGCCATACATAGAAGTGGGACAAAGGCCCAAAAATAAGGACAATTTTTAAATATTGCTCTTATAAACTTAGAAAGATAATAGAATAGTAGATCTTGCATTAGTATGAATTTTCGGAAGGATATGAAATCTGAAACCCAAATGTCTGTCATTATGTTCTACCTTCAGTCTTTAATGATTTACCATGAATTTGCCAAAAAAACAATTTTATGAAAAATGGACCAAAAATGTGATGCAAAAATATAAAATAGCCACACAATACAGCTGGGAACCTGTCAAAGAAGGGACACTTTTTTAATAATAGTACTGCTAACTTGAGCAGCTGACAAAATAAAAGAATCTACATGCATTTCTGAAATAAAAGTAATCTATAACTCTGATTATTACAGTTATTTCTTAATTGTAAACCCTCCATGTTTTCTTCCAAAATTGCTATTTTGCAGAGGGATTATTAGGGGAAGAGCAACATTTTGAGCCAAATTCGGGGACAGTTGAGAGGTTTGGCTATGCCTAATTCTATAAAGCAATTTATTTGCATGTACCTCTCAACCTGTTAATGCAATACATCTGGACAAGGCCAAATATATTGGGGGAACATATAAACAGTACTAAAAATTGCTCTTGTATAAACTGAGACTGTTGATAGAATAACAGGTCTTACTTTAGCATGCATTTTTCTGAAGGTTATGAAGTCTAAAACTCAGTGTGTCATTATTTAGTGACTTAATTCCTAAACGATTTTCCAGAAAACCACAAATATTATGAGGAACAAACCAAAAATAAGAAGCAAAAATCTATTCATTCTGTGAAAATCTGGACAGTTGGGAGGTATAGTTCAGCTTGGGCTGTCTTTGAGTTTGCCGCCCTTCCCCCTCACAAAATCATGGTCGAATGGAGCCCTCCCCCCTGCAGCCATTCCAATGATCCATTACTTGGCTATTTCACTCCATTTACCATAAACACTAATGTGCATACTGCTTTACTTCTATGATGATTTGGATTTCATTTGAAAGTTTTATTTTGCATTTTACAGCACAAACACTAATAAATCTGCTAAACAAAGCAACGCAGTCTCACAATGAAAACAGGCTTAGCATTAAAAACTTATCTGCCCTTGAAACTCACATTCAATGAAACAGCATTGAAATCCACATTCAAAGAAAATACATTTTGCCAGTGGCAGATAAAGATTAACTTTGGGCTGTTTTCAAATCATAGGCCCCTTGCACATGAAACATACATGTGCTCTTTGATACACCTTCCTGATTCTACTAAATTATATTCCTTGTACAATACAGTACAGTTGTCAGACGGCATTTTAAATTTATTGTTTTGAACATTTTTCCAGTAAACAATTAAACAAAATGTATGCACCACTGACAACTATCCAATTCAGAACATTTCTATCATAAAAGTCTACTCAACCTTCTACAGTCCACCAGTATCAGTAAATATGCACAATCTCTAAAGTAGTAAAAGTCATCTAAATAATTCCACATTAAAGAAATGTGTAACAATGAAGAGGTTGCTGCTAGCAAACAACTTTATATGTCACTGTTTATTCATCTACAAATAAAGTGCCTGTTGCCCTTGAGGAATAAATTGCCTATGTTGCATGCATTAAAAAAGAAATAAGCTAGTAATATCGCAATAGGGACTGTATGGCAAACTGATAACGGGTTCAGGTTCATAGTTACTACTCTAGGTATCTTTGCCAAAAAGGGCTGCAGCATCCACCCACTTTACAACACAGTACAGTATCAGCAATGCATATATCTACTGTGGGAGTAGAACCCACAGCCTTCTGCATCAAAAGCAAGTACACTACCTGTTGTGCTGTTAATGCAAGCAGACTCAGAATAAGCAGCACTAAAGTTTTGTTCCCCCTGCAGCTCTCAGCTCCTTGTAAAATCTACTTGACACACAGTTGTATCTCTGAACTTTGCAGCACAAGAAATCTGGAAAAAGCCAAAATGTATTGGGGGGGGGGGACAAAAGCCCAAAAACCAGGGACACATTTTAAACATTGCTTGTATAACGTTGGAAAGTTGCTAGAATAAAATGCTGTGTTACCACCATAATTTCACTGCCACGTCTTTAACCCAGGGGACCCTGTGCAAAACAGTCAGAGAAACATACTGACTATGCCAAATCAGCTGTTTTGTAAAAGAGAGGAAGACAAACTTAAATGGCTACCATTTAGTGAATTCGGTTCTCAGCATAGCTGTCAACCTTGTGGCACAAAACACCTGAACAAAGCCAATAATGGGGGGAATACAGCCCCCCAAACATTTTCAGTGAATTCAGTTCTCACTATAGCTCTCAACCTCTTAGCAAAAAATATGTGGACAAAGGTAGTAATGGGGGGATACAGCCACCAAACATTCAATGAATACAGTTCTCACCATAGATAACTTTCAACCTTAGCATAAAATACCTGGACAAAGCCAAAAATGGGGGAATACAGTCCCAAAAATAGGGACAAATTTCAAATATCCATGTTATAAACTTAAACAACTGCTAAAACAATTTTGTGTTACTATGTACTTTCTGAAGAATACGAAGTCTGAAATTCAAATGCATGTTATTTTTTAAACATTTAACCAGGAAACTAGCCTGACTTGGAACAAAAGACAATTTTCAGCAGAGCAGAGAGAAATGCCAGATACATCTTTGCAAGATGGGAGAACATGTAGACACCACGCAGAAGGCACCCCAGCCAAGAATCAAACCAGAGAACCTGTAGCTGTTAGGCAGCAATGCTACCAGTGTACCACTACACTACAGACTTTGCAAGAAAAAATGTAGATACAGAAACCACACATTTTATGAGGAACAGAACAAATATGAGGCAAAAATCTGCACATTTTTTTAGAAATGGTGGTGGATAGGGAATTCAGGTCCTTGTTACCTGCATCCAAGGTACAGGGGTCAAGCCTGAGTATCTCTATCCACCACCATTTGCTCTCTAGCCACCAGTATATAGTAACTGGGGCATTTTACACCTACACACACACATGTTCAACAGCCAGATGAACGAAGCAACCTGAAGCAGTAATCCATGAACGAAGCAATCCAGCCAGCGACCAAAACCGCCCACAAAATGGAGCAATCCAGCCAACGACCAAAACACCTACCTCCTGAATGCAGCCAAGCCCGCGCAATAAATGTCCTGCGAGAGCAGCTCACCTCTCTCAGTCCTCATTGGGTCTGCCAGCTCAGTGCTTACCTCTCTCAGTCCTCATTGGGTTTGCCTGCAGCCGAAGAAGTCTGGACCTCCTCTTCTGTGCGGTCGTCACCGCACTAATTCCTGGGTGCATTTGCAGCAATGATTGCTGGGTACCTGTCTGTCTCTATCTGGACTGCTGATAAAGGCAGTCTGAGGTCTTCAAATGCCTCTGCGCATGCGCAGAGGAGTCGGGACTTGTGCTTTTTTTTCCTGTTTTTGCTTTTTAGTTTTAAAGATTTTTTTTGTGTTTTCTAGGTGGGAGGGCTGCAGTCTGACAGCACGAGCCGCCCCTGGTCTTGAGGTATATTTATTTTTTATGTAAATTGAGAAGCCTCCACTTGTAGTCCCTATCTGGGTAATAGCTGGTTTAAATGTGTGGAAGGCATTATAACCTTGCACTGTTTGTGTGCTCTCCACAGCTTCATACCTACTCTCAGTGACTGCACAGACATCAGCATTCTCTACAAGAAAGAGAGCTTCAAGGAAGTGTTTTTTTTTTGTTTAGACTCCAAGCACTGAGCAGTAATAACTAGATTTTATTGGTTTTGATTCACTACGTTGGAAGTACTTTCAGTTTGGCATTACCTAAAAAAAGGCACTATGGGGAAGACAATGTTTTAGATAATTTTTGAAAGCCTAGAGCGGGAGGTGAAGACCATCCCTGGCAAAGCAGTGTGGTCTGTTGACCATCTCCTTCCAGGCTGACAAATATTGCACCCATTAGAATCACACCACAAATTAAGCCAATTATTAAAGTCAGTCTTCTTTTGTTTGTATTGCGGCATCATCCATGGAGAAGGTAAAATAAAATGCTGCTCAGTGCTAGGCCCATACCAGGCTGGGACAAAAATTCTGAGAGCTCCATGATGTCTCTCTTCATATAGTCTAGGGAGGTACATCTCATGTCATTTACACCCACATGGACTATGACAGACTCATACTGGTAAGTGAGGTCCAATGACCTGAGTGCTTGCATAATGTGGCGGATCCTAGTCCCTGATATGCAACTGTCTGTGACTTTCTCCTTACTCATCCAGGAGAGATGTCCATCTGTGTGTCTCACAATGGAGTCTCCAGTGACCAGAATTGTATAATGGTTTGTTTTATGGGCTTAGAAGTAGAGACGCCATGAGCTGTGGCTATATGTCTTGATGTGGGGTGGTGTTTTTGAAAGAGTGCATTCAGGGCTACTAAGGGTATTTATGTGGTCTTTGGGGTTTAAGAAGGTTACATTAAAGGTCCTCAGCATATGTGGGTCTATGTGTCTGCTTTGAATTGTGTGTGTACTACTGACAATCTTATTGACATTAGGAATGCTTTTATGTGACAGCTTTGCCTTTAATGACATTATGTAAATACACCTCTCACATCCCACACCAATTTGTTTGAAAATTAACTGGTTGTCTGTAAACATGAGGCAATTTCTACATTGCCTCAGGATATCGATATCCACCAAGTTGGTAACAGATAATGGGAAAGTTCATATCCATGGCAACAGACCTTTTTTATTGATTAGACAGCAGGAGTAAGAATATAAAGCAATAGGTTCATAGGACAATACTAGGCTATTGGCCCAGAGCCCCTTATAAGCCTAGCCAAGATCCGATTTGTAAACCTGGGGGTAATACTTGTCACTGCAAACTAGTTGTCCTGTGTGCAAGTAGGTACTGGTAAAATTTCAATTGTGCATTTACAGGCAAAATGTCATTCAAGGTGTCTATCTATACAGGGCACTGCCAAACACTTGAGATGAAACTAATAAGTAGACACTGATGAATTATGGACAAATCAAGCAGTACTTACTGAAAAGTAAGAATTAGTTTGCCAAAAATGAAAAGAAGGAAGTTACATGAATGGCTACTGCTTGGCTACTACTAGTGTTGGTTTCACCCCAGCTTTACTCGTCTTGGATACAACATTCCTTTGCTTCTTCTCTCACCAGAAGCAAATCATTAGCACCAATCCCAGGATGAGAAGCAGGCTACATCCTGTTTGGTGATCCAGTCGCGTCACAGATGATGCAAGGGTCTGTAGGCTGGTTGTAGCCTTTTCCTTGTAGATGTTCATAAGTAGGTACTAGGATATCAGCCCAAGGGCCTACGTAAGCCTAGCCAACAAGGTTTCCTGGCTTACGCCACCCAAGAAAGTTATTTTCCTGTGCCACTGTCGAGCAGAGACACAGAATGTATTTCCTATTTCCCATCCACTCATCAAGATTTTTCTTGAAGAGTGCTAATGAAGAACTTCGCTTGACATAGATGGGTAGCCTGTTCCAGAGTATGGGAAGTCTCTGTGACAGGAATCCCTCCAGCATGTCCTGTTTATTGTGGTGACAAGGTTTAGGTCCCTAGAGCGTGTAGCTCGGAGGGATTGGGATTTCTTTAGGTTAGCATGTCCAACAGCTCTGGGTTTGACATAACTTTATATGTTAGGCAGAGATCACCTCGGAGTAGGCGATATGCTACGGAGTAAAGCTGGAGTTTTTTGAGGCGGTCAGTGTAGGGCATTTGTTTGAGGCCAGTAATCCTCTTTGTGAGGTACTTCTGTGGCCTTTCAAGCTGCTGCAGATGTCTTGTGAGGTACATTCCAAAAGGGGGCGTTGTACTCTATAATGGGTCTAATGAGTGTCGAGTAGAGGGGAACAATGACCTCTTTTTTCCTGGATGAGAACCCTTTTATGATGAGGTGTGCCAGGTAGAAGAACTTCCTGACTACTGTGGCGATGTGACTATCAAAAGAGAGACTACTGTCCACCTGGGTCCCAAGGTCTCATCACACATTCAGTGTTAAGTAGATTGCTGATTATGTGGTAGTTCATGGGTACAGAGTTTTTACCAAAGGGGATGACACTGCACTTTTTAGCATTGTGCTTGAAGCCATGGCTGTCTCAGCGAGGCCCTTCTGTAGGATGTACACATCATTTGGGGACTTGACTATGGCTCCTAGTTTGCAGTCATCTGCGAACATCATTAGCCAGAGGCCTTCTGTGTTAGCTTGTACTTCAGAGAAGTAGATACCAAACAGGAGAGGTCCCAGGACGGAACCCTGTGATACTTCACTTGTCACTGCTTTGAGGTCAGATTTGGGGTTTGCAACTTTTACAGTGTGGGTTCGGTCAGTGAGCCAGTTGGCAACCCATCTTGTGAGGTAAAGATTTATACCTAGTTTAGTGAGTTTAGCTATAATTTCAGAATGGGGGATAGTGTTGAAAGCCTTGGCGAGGTCAAGATAGGCTGTGTGAACCACCTTACCCTCATCTACAGCTTTGGTGACTGCCTCAAAGAAGTCAATCAGGTTCAGGAGGCATGATCTCCCTTTCACAAACCCGAACTGGGTGGGATCCAGAGTTTGGAGGTTAGCAATGTCCTTGTTTATGAGTTCCATGATGATACGTTCCATGGCTTTGCAGACCAGGCTCGTCAGGTTAATAGGTCAATAGTTCCCAGGATCAGTGGTGGCTCCCCCTTTGTGCAGTGGGATAACTGTTGCTGTGCGCCATTCAGTGGGCACAAAGCCTGATGAGAGGCTATTATTGAACACAGTGCTTAAGTGGGGAGCCAGTTCGTTCTGAAGTTTGTGTAAAACGCAGCTTGGGATGTTGTCCAGTCCCATGGATGCTGTGTTTTTGGCTTTAGAGAGTGCAGCGTTTACCTGCGTAGTTGTGATTACAGGGACTCTGCATTCTTCCTGTATAGATACGGGCCATTTAGGGGATGAGGGGGGTAAAGTTAGCACTGAACTTATCTGCCAGGATGTTGGCAAAATCAGTTGGTTCTGTAATTTTCGTGCCTTTGTGCTGTAACTCAGAGCAGATCTGGGTGTTGCCATTGATATTCTTGACATAGCTATAGAATGCTTTGTGGTTATCCTTAGAATTAGTGGTGATTTTGTTTTCGTAGCTCGCTTTGGGGGATCTTATAATGGATCTCAGCTTCTTACTGAGGCTGACCAGGGAGCTCCTCCACTCATGAGATTTTACTCTCTTTTGCAACAGTTTCTTCCTTCTGTTGTACAGTTTATGGTAGGAGACCACCAGATTGGCTTCCTTTTTTTGGAGGATAGCATCTTGGTTCTGTTTGGGATAGCACAATCCATGCACTCGTGTAAGTGCTTATAGAGTGCATTTGTGTAGGATTCAGCAGTTGTAACTGTATTGTCCATCTGCATGGGTGTCATGAAGTTCACCACTTCTGTCTTAAGAAACATGAAGTTTGCTTTGGAGAAATTTTTTACCATGGTTTCCTTAATGGGGGGTGGGGGCGGGATGTGGATATCAAGGGTGATTAGCTTATGGTTGGATCGGACCAATGAGGAGTTGACTTCAGGTGTGGAACACCAGTCACTAATGTTGGTAATGACTAGGTCTAGGATATTGTTTTGAATATGTCTTGAATAACAACCAGACCAATCAGGAATGTCAAGCACAGACACTCACTGCCCAACCAGAAATAGTCAGGAATTAATGCACCTTCTCTCACTAGGAGCAAAATATAAGCACAAATACCATGCTGACAGCTATGAAGTGGTTATTGGGTTTTCTGGTGATCAGCAGTCTCCAGGAAATAATGTCCCTGTGCTCCTCTCACCAGAAGCAAAACAGAAACATAGTTCCAGGATGACTACTGAAAAGCAGAATGTGGGCTGCCCAATAATTGGTGGTCTTGAAGTAGATGCTAAGGGTAAGATGGGAAAAAGGTTAATATCCTATGCACTAAGCATTTAGATATGGTGTGTGGGGTGTAAGTAAGGTTTAGCTAAGTGGAGAGCCACTCATTTTTAAAGAGCAAGATCAATTGGAAGGGGGTGAGCACTTTGTTTTCTGATTATATGGAATACAGTGGGATTACTAATAAATTTAAATAGTTGAAGGGGAGTGATTTCACAAAATGACAAGTTTGTGCTTACAACAGCTAATGAAAGGGAAGGAGATATGTGGTCAAATTAACATAAGAAGCAAGCAACTACAATACATAATACACAAATACAAAACAGAAAAAGGTAGTAAAGTAATACAAAATACAAGAAAGAAAAACAAACTAACCTTTCCCTCACAGCAAGCTGTAGCAGAGTCTGGGTGAGCTTTCCAGTAAAGCCTTGAAATATTTTATTTTACCCCTTAAACAGAAGGTTTAGTTCTTGGCTCCACCCCTCAGAAAACAGGTGATTAATCTGAATTGACCTGTTCTAACTTCTGTGCAACTCCTTAATTGACCGGTTCTAACTTCTGTCTGACTCACGAGGCAAGAGCTGTCGTCTCTTTTCAAGTTTTAGTATGTAATTAAAAGTAGAATGCAAGTAAACAGTGTAAAGAAAACAAATCACAGTATACAAAACAGAAAAAGGCAATGAGGTAATACAAAGTACAAGAAAGCAAAAACAAACTAACCTCTCCCTCACAGCAAGTTGTGGCAGAGTCTTGAGCTTTCCAGTAAAGCCTTGAAATATTTTATTTTACCCCTTCAACAGAAGGTTTAGTTCCTAGATCCTTAGTATGATTATTTTCCAGGTGTGTGTGGAGTACTGTGAAGAAGTGTTCTGCTCAAAAGCTGTACATATGTGTGAATGCTACCTCTGTCTTAGCTAAATGTTTGCATCTTCCACAGTTTGTGATGATGTAATAGCTCATTTTCTGTGAACATCAGGATGTTGCTACATTGCCTGAGTAGAGCAAGTACCAAGAAGCTGGTAAATGAGAGAATCAAGTCCATTTAGTCCAACTGTGCAGAAATATGGAATACATCACTTACTGTATATTATTTGCCTGAATAAATTTGAGTGTGGTATAATAAATATTACTACATTAAAATATTTGCTGTTTAGTAAATATTGGTAGGGCTTTAACCAAGTCAGAAACAGCTAAAGCAAACAGTGTAATTTGGTGCTGAAGCAGGGGAATAATGCCTTAGTGCAAACTTCTACTTGTATATGGCCCTATCTAGGCATGCCAAAAGTAAAACTTCAGTGGAAGTCAGTGCCCATTGAGTACAGGTTTGCACTCTGCAAAGTGCAGCTCAACACAACATAGCTTAGCTAATAAACTGAAAAACAGCTTTTGCCTTCATCCAGTAATGCTGTCATCCTAGAAACAGCAGCAGATTATCCAGTCCTACCAAATAGTCACTATCATCTCATAGACTGTCCACACACTTAACCAAAACTTTGCTGTAACAGTAAGCTGTAAGTAGTTACAATTGAGGGACAAACAGTTTATTTAACATGGGGAACATTACAACAATTAATTAATTGAGGCATTTTCACAAAAGTCTTATAATAAGACCATAATGGCTGACTGCTTGTGCAATATACAGAGGAAAATGGAAAACTAAAGCTCTAACCTATAGTGTTTATCTTCCCAGAAATGCATCCGTCACCCCTACTCTCACCAGAAGTTCTAGACGATCTGCACAGCTAGCCACAACTGGCTGTGTTTTCAGTTTGAAAATCGATGTGGATAATATTACATAGGGGAAGGCAGCGCACAGAACCACACAACACAGGAAAACACAGAGAATGTATTGGTCTACAGCAACATAGTACAGCATGTAAGAATGGCCTCACACCAAAGAACAGGCAGCAAATCTTGCAAAACAGTACAGTGCTCAGTATTCATATGGTGGAGCAAACAGTCTTTGCAGCTACTCTGCGGAGCCGGTACTTTTGTTGTCAACATTCTCACATGAGTTTTTGGAATCAGTGGTGCTCTGTCTGCACTTACAGAAAAAGATGGTTGTGGTGTGGATTTAGCCATGAAGGTGGGTAAGATGGCTGCAAAACTGGCACTTTCAGCCCCATTGGGCAGAGTTGGCAGCAACTGCGGAAATGGAGAGACAGCAGACCATGGTTGACTGTTAAAGTGAAGCTGAATCTCTTTACATAGGAGTCTGTCACCCACATCCATGGTGCCTGAGCAGCCTAGGACAGGACTTGGGGAGGTACTGTGGGTTATCTTGAACACTCATCCCCAAAAGAAGTAAAGAAAATCTTGTGTCCATGCATTTGTTCAGCATGTGGGCCCCCGCACCGAGGTCTAAGCCGGGCGTCCGTCGTGATGGTTTGGTTTGGTTGTTGTTTGTAGAAATCAATCTGTGTGTTTGACGGGAGCCTGAGCCCCACCATGGAACTGTTACTTCAGGCAGGGGGATTATAGGATTTTGGTTTCTAGAGTTTGTATCAGGTCCGGGTCAGATGAGCAGTCGTCCAGAAATAGAAGACTGGTGCCTGCGCAATGTTGCACGAAGCCAGATGCGAGGCATTCATGCTGGGGCAGTAGATAAGCCAAAAATGCTGAGGGAGAATTGATAATGCTCTGATCCTGCAAGAAATCTGAGGTATCTTCTGCTTTTTTGTCGTGGGGGCGTGCAGGTATGCCCCCTTGAGATCTAGGTTTTAAGCCAGACTCGCCCTGCCAGCATGGGAAGAAGCTGCTGAAGAGTTAGCATTTTGAATTTTGCACAATGAGGATGTGTGTTAAAGCGACAGTCGAGAATAGAAAGGGCCCATTTGCCTTTTCTGGTTGTAGGAACAAAAAAAGTCTGTAAAATCCTTTCCTTGTTCCATAGATGATACTTTTTCCACAGCTCTCATCCTTAACAATTCAGATATTTGTTTATCTTCTTCAGTACCTGTTGTGCAGGTGCCAAAAATAAAATATATGTCCATAGGAGAATCTAATAGCTTTGCTTTGACATGGTCATTTGTCTCTATCATCACCCATGCATGCTTTCTGATACTCCAGCCAGTCATGGCTGATCTAAAGGAAGCAGTGCATCATAGCCACATTTTAAAGAATTACTAACTTGCTGTTGAATGTGTACCGTACCATTTCTGAACATACTCTTATCAAAAGGTTCATCAGAGGACAGTTTTAAATTGACAGTTCATTTCTACTTTACCCCAAGTCTCTGATTCCCTTACAGTTTGAGGGTGAGTAGATGCTAGATGCTACCGCCTTAGGACCCTGGAGATAGTCTCAAGGAAAAAGGAGGGAGCCTTGTAAAATGGTGTGTGTGTCCGGGACCCCTGAACCTATCGGGCTTAACAGGGCCGGAGGTAAGAATCAGGAGCACACTGGCTCAGGGGCTCTGCTCTAGGCCTGGTGAGAGAGGTGGTCTGATGGAGGGATGAGATCCCGGATTACCCTGATTAAAGAGAAAGATCCCTGAAGAAAAGCATTTGAGAGGGACTGTGCTGGCCTGTGAGGGTCTTAACAACAGGGCACTTTGTCTTTAGCTGCTTTAGCCCCTAGCAAAAGCCTTCTATGTTTGTAGCTTGTATGGGCAGAACCAACTACATTTGTTCAATGGCCTGCTGTGCCAGTGAAGACTCCACTAATGCCAGCAACTGTGATATAGTGCAGCTGGCCCATTAAACCCATATGATGGCAGATGGTGCCTTGCACATTTCACTGTTCTGTCTGGCCAGTGCTCATTTCTCTTCTCAGTATGCTTGGGCTCACAGATGGCCATTCTCCTTCTAAATGTGGTAGATGGCCAGCTGTTCAGCTGCTCTGACCTGCCTAAGGATTACTCCAGTACCTACTGCTGTGTCTTTTAGTAGTCTCTCACAAAGGAGCAGAGTAGCCTTCTCAGCTGTCCTGAGTTTCTGCCTCAAAAACTGTCTATTAACTTCTGTGGTTATATTCTTTCCTTTGTTAAATATGAAATTTATGCCATTATATGTGTGAGAGCAAGCTACAATAATTAGCATGTCTTGTGTTAACACAGTAAGTTCCAAATAATTCACTTTTCATTAATCTTCATGGAGTTTAGACCACATTTAAGATTTGTGTAGCAAGTACCCTCACAATGTATTGTTAGAAAGTGGTAAAGTATATACCAGAACTAAAAAGTGTTTTTATTGTAGAGTCTGTGCTTGGAAATAATCTATGGGAATATGGCTCTGCCCCCCCCTTCAGAGTACTTGAACTAAATTTGTGTAAAAAAAAAGTTTTGGAATCGGAAGTTTGATTTATCACTCTGCATGCTGCTGATGAAAAAGCCATACAGGTATTTAATGCTTTTCTTCTTCTTGATGAAGAGAGTAATGGTATAGCAGCAGTTTAAAAGAAGATTAAGTAATTACTGCCACCCCCAAGAAATTGACATTTATTAAACATTTTTTTTTCTTTTAGATGACTACAAGGTCTTACACAACAGATGCACATTACTAATCTGAATAGAACCAATGACTATAAATTTACTGAACCAAGCGATAGTTTGTGGTATAATAAATAAAAAAGGGGGGTACATGATAGTTTGTGGTATAAGAAATAAAAAAGGGGGGTACATATACATATTTTGAGAAATAAGCTATAGTTGTTTATTAGTACCAGACAAAAGAATGAAATGACAAAAAGAGATGAATAAAACAATATGCAAACAAGTAGTAAGGAATGATGCATTATAAAAGTAATGCATGTGAAAAAGTGAACATTTGAAAAAGTAAGTTTCCAAGACAGAAGCGACTGCACAGTCATATGTCAGGTTTACATAAGGTTTGGCTATAAACATAATAACTTGTCTGCCTCTTCAAAAGACTTACAAAATTTAATCTGTACTAAAAAAAATACATTTTGCAAATATTTATAAAAGCAAAATTAACTCTTTTCCGAAGAATCACTGTGCTGCAGAGGAAAAAATGAATTGCTTTGTGAACTGAAGTTAAATTTTACCTTCTGCAAAGATAATGCCACAGTACAAACAGAAGATGACTTCCATTAATTGGCTTAGTTTCTGGTGCCATACTAAGTGGGTGCAAAATTTGTCAGCAAGGAAGGAGATGGTCAACAGACAATGGTGCTTTGCTAGGGATGGTCTACACCTCTCCCCTCAAGGCTTTTGAATATTAACTAAAACATTCTCCTCCCCCATAGTACCTTTTTTAGGCAATGCCAAACTGCAAGAACATTCCACATATCAAATCAAAATCAAGAAGCTCTAAAGGTGTTACTTCTAAATGCTAGGAATTCTCATACTAGAGAATGCTGATGTTTGTGTGGTCAATGACATCGGCAGTGCAAGGCTATAATGATACAATTGGTGAACAAATCAAGACAGGATGATTTCAAGTTAAATAGGAACAAATGTGAAAAAATTGTGGCAAGTCTGAAAAGGGGTCATACATACTCTTACATCAAAGGGACTGAATCTTGCTACAGGAAAGGTCTGAGCAGTATAGAGTTTTCTAGTAGTAGTCAATTATCCTTCAGTTTGTATTTAATATGCCTAATAAAACTATGCTTCTAAGACAGCCATTAGAGTAAGATGTAGCCTGAGAATTGAGCCAAAAACAGGAAAACAGTTCTTTTGAGGTTTGAAATGCTCCAAATTAGTTACCAATGCTCCAGTTTCAAAGTAATATGATGTAAATAATCCAGACTTGTTGCAAAGCAGGTGCCAATTATTGCCTTAGCAGGTGCAAATCATTGCTTTAGAAGGTATGATCCTATAACAAAAAAGATCTGCTGCTGTGGGTCAATGCATGGCATTTACAGATGTAAAAATGATGCATTTCATACAGCATAGGAACTGCTCACTATACTGTATGACTTTGAGAAATTCCATGAAAAGATGTTCAAATGGAAATCATTGCAGAGTATATCAATGAAACCTAGTTTAAATACTCAAAAAGCACTCCCTTCATACTTGAGATTGGTGCATCCCACAACTTCAGAACCAATGGCAGCTGAGGTGGTGTATCCATATTTGTTGGAGACCATATCATCTCTAAACACATTAGCAGAGACCCTCAAACTCCAAAGCGCATTAAACAAAATCAACAATCAGTCTTATTCCCCATAACAGGTCACCTTCCTTGACCTCAGAAGTCCATGTCAGGTTCCTCATAGGTGACTTATAAATAAGAGCTCCATCCTTGTAGGAGAGTTTATGTACCAATCAATTGACTAGAATACCTACACCACCAGTGTAGAATATGTTCAGACGTTTTTAGCCTGATGAAAATTCAGTGGATCAGATGGTTACTATCCCAACTAGAGGGCAAGATCTTCCTGACTTGCTACTTGCAAATGTGGTGTCCTCGTGTTTGGCTACCCCAGTCACTCTTTCAAATGAAGTCAGACCAGCCAGTAACCTTTTCTTCCTCAAACTGTCTAAACCTCCTGAAACCAAATTATCAGAATTCAATTACTTCAAGCACACAAGTTTTCTCAAATCCTGTGATGAAATGTGAAACTCACATCACCCCAGACATTGCCTCAGCTGATAGATTCTCCAAGGAATTGTATACCCACATAAACTGGCAGACCCATCCAAATATAATGGAAAATTTAAAAGCACTATGGCCCACTGACTTAAATGTATAATACAAGGAACAAGTAGGAGTACACAGCAGATCTAAAGACCACCCCCCCCCCCGAGTCAAGGAAAATATTGGATTTCATAGTCTTGTTAAACTTGTTAGTCTATTCCTAAGGTAGGCCACGAACACAGTTATAAATTCTTCTTCTATTATGCAAGAAAACTAAGAAATAACACTCAACAATGTACAGAACTCATATTAAATAACAGAACCTACTTATACCCAGTACACATTACCAATGTCTTAGTAAATAAATTTAGTGCAATCTTCACTCCTGAAATACTACCCAAAGCTTTCCAACCCCACATCATCACTAAAGAAACAGATCCGTAAGAGCTTACCATAACAGTAGGTGTCCTACTTTTCACTGTTGTAGTATTCCTTGCCAAAGGGATATCTTGCTGCTGATAGCTGTATATCCAGCCAACATACCAAAGCCTTATGCTCTTCCAAGCAGGATACATCAGACATGTAGCCTAAATCTACGATGTAAGTTACATATGTGACATATGAGTACCTAATACTCAGAAATGAACTGCCCCAGGATAACCACAGCAACCCAAGAGGAAAAGCAAGTGCATCTGCATCCAGAAAGGTAAGAAGAACCTCTTTACTAGAGGGCAAAGAAATGGACCCGAACATGTGGAAGGAGGGATGGATGAAGCACGGCAACAGTAAAAAGAAGGGCATCTATGGTTGTGATAAGATCTTACATAACTGTACTATGCTCTTCCTTATTGCTGTTGCAGTATGTCTTACCAAAGGCAGAGTACAAAGGCTACTACAGAGGATGGGAGGAGGCAGCAACAGTGGAGTCCTCCATGGAGCCATGAAGGGATGTCCCTGGCAGAACCAGCTCTGGCCCTAGAAACCACATCTAACTTGACATGTTTAGTAAAAGTGTACACAGAAGACCAAATAGCAGCTTCCAAACTGGATCTTGTATTCAGACCCTTGAACAAAGCACCAGAGGAGCCTATCTCCCCTATGGAATGAACACAAACAGAAGAAAGCCACTTACCATGCAAACAACAAAAGTCTTAGAAATCCAAGAGAAGATGGTTTACTTAGAAATAGCTAAAGCCAATTTCTTTGTATGGAAAGAAACAAAAAGTTGTTCAGATTTTCTTATATCTTTAGTTTTGTCTGAATAATATCTGAGCTGTTTGTGCAAATCCAAAGAATGTAGAACCCTCTCACTGTTATTCTGAGGAGAAAGGAAATTTAAGGACAAATGGACTGATTTAAGGACATTGTTAAATACTTATCCTTAAATGCATAAAATAGTACTGCTGTGAACAGAAGCCCTGTTTCTGTGAGAAAAAAAAGTGGGACTGCCATGAGACCCTGAAGTTCAGAGACTCTCTTGGCAGATATAAGAGCCACTAACAGAACAGTCAATCAAGTACACAACTGCAAAGTAGAAGCTGCAGACACAAAAGGTGAATAAGTTAACTTCAGGGACAAAAGTAACATCCCAATAAGGAGGGATTAACTATTTTGAATGCCAAATATGAAGGACTATTTTCAAAAACTGTACAGAATTGAACAACTCACACTAATAAGAATGAGCAGTAAGGATACCCACTGAAAGAGGGTCCTATTCGTGTTTGTGACACCAAAATAGAAAATATTTTCCATTTAGCAACATAGGCTTTTCTAATAGTGGGTTTTCTGGCCTCCTGAAAAATTAGGGCTGCCAACTTTCGGTGTGGTGAAAACTGGACCAAGGCCACACAGCCCTGCACTACCCATGACCCTGCATAGTCATGCCCCCTTTCCACCCTCTTCCTCACCCATTCTATAATATATATGTATACACCATTATTGCAAAACGTCTCCTTTAGTCTATTTTTTTAACCTTATTTTGGACTCATCCAATCACATTCAACTATTTTTTTCCTTTCTTTAGCTAATTTCAGTTAGTTAGTTTTTTTTTTTAACTCTGGCATTCTGTTCATGCTGATAAACAGAACACCAGAGTTTGTATGGTGTTTTCTGGATTACCAGAGAATCATTCTGATTTCCAGATAATCCAGAAATATACCAGCTAGGAAGCATACCTATACAAAACATGAAGCACATCCTCAGAAAACTGGTGTCAAAATGGAATCAAAATCCTATTACCCAAATAGTCAAATGTATGGTGAGCAGATCAGGATGAATGAGACAGCCCTTGTCCTGTGTAAGGAGATCCGTCCTGTGAGAGTGAGATTACTTGTGATGATCGCCCCTGGCCAGGTGAAACAGAAAGGGGAACCAGTGCAATCTGGGCCAAAAGGGAGTCACCAACAACATTTTGAGCCTGTCCCACATGATCTTGTACAGGATCCTAGACAACAGAGGAAGAGGGGGAATAGGCATACAGGAACATCCCTTTCCACGAACAAGACATAGTGTCCACCTTCCAAGTCAGAGGGCTCAGCACTCTACAACAGAACTTTTGATGTCTGTTCAGAGGGGAGGCAAAAAGATTTAGCGGAGTAGTAAACCACCAATGGGCAATGTCCAGGAAGACCTCCCTGTGAAGCATCCACTCATTAGGATCTACCCTGGACCTACTCAGATTGTCCACCACTAGATTGTGCTCTGAGAGAATGTAAACTGCCTGAAAAGTAAGACATTAGTGGACTGCAAAATCTCAAGCAAGAAGACCCAGCCTACAAAGAAGTTATGACTTTGTGCCCCTTGCTTATGTACTACATGACTGTAGTGTTGTCTGAGAGAACCCTTAAGGGCCCTGGAGCCCAGAGGGAGTGCAAGGCCTGAAGAGCCAATATCACAGCTCTCATCTCTTTCATGTTGATATGGCCCTTCAGTTGCTGGGGACGCCAAACCTCTTGGACCTTGATGTTGAAAGAAGCCCCCAACCTAGATCTGAAGCATCTGTATACAGCTTTTGAGTGGGGGAGGGATCCTGAAAAGGCAGGCCAGGATCCAGAGAAATCTGATGAATCCACAGCAAGATATGTATGGGAAAGTCCAGAGGATGACCATACTGCAGCCAAACTGCCTAGAGATATCACTGAAATTTCCTCATGTGGAGTCTGGTGACAAAACCATAGGACTGGTAGAAAACATGAACCTCAGTGCTTGAAGAAACTCTCTTGCAGGCACCATCTGTAAGGGAAGAGACTGAAAATAAATTGTCAAGGAGAGGACTTTGGGAAGAGGAAACACAGCCAGCAATGGCAGGGTCTGAATCCTGCAACCTGGAAAAAACTGTCCCCATGAAGGGATAGAACAGCCTTTTTGAGTTTGAGAGTGAACCCCATGGTGCAAAACAGAAGCATAGTAAAACAGAGGTCCTGAAGCAGAATCTGCTGAGAAAGGGCTTGAATCAGAAGGTTGTCCAAATAGGGAAAGATTTGAACTCCATGGAATCTGCATCAGGTTATGAGTAGGGCCAGACATTTGGAAAAGACTCTTGGTGCTGTAAAATGACCAAATGGCAAAGCAGAGAACTCATAATGTGAGGAAGAAACAGAACCATAAATGCTTCTTGAAGAAAGGGTGAATAGAAATGTGGAGATGGGCATCTTTCAGGTCCAGAGATACCATGCAGGTCTGAGGAAGCAACAGAGGGAATGGAAACTAGAGAGACATTTTGAATGATGGAACTTTTAAAAAAGTGCTGAGATAGGAGAGATCCAGAATGGGCTTTCAAGAGTTCTCCTTCCTGGGAACCAAGAACATTATGGGATAAAACCCCTTGCCCTGCTGAAAATGTAGAATGGGCTGAATGGTTTGTTGAGCTAAAAGTCCTAAGAACAAAAGAAAAGTGCTGAAGTTAGCAATGTGGAGGCTGAGGAATCCATGAAAAGGGAGGAAGGGATTTCCAAACAGTGAAGTAACCTTTTAGAATGATGGAAAGAACCCAAGAATCTGTGGTGATCTGCTGCCAAACAAGAAAAGACAGAGTCAGCCTGAAGGAGGATATGGCCAAGAGGCACAGAAGGAAGGAAAATTGTCAAACAGATGCAGATTTGTCAAGGAAAGAGGGCTTCTGATCCCTAAAACCATGTGTAGGTTTATCAAGAAATACTCTCTTAGAAGATCTCTTACCCTGAAAGGCAACTTCTGCTGCTTATGCATAAAAAGAGACTTAGGTAATTCCTCTGAAACATAGGATTAGGTGAAAGAAAAATCTGTTTGAACACTCCACATAACCTTCTCTTTATCTTGTAAGGTTTTGAAGAGGTCTGCAGCAGTACAGCCAAACAGATTCTAAGTATCCAAAAGAGAATCCAGTAACTTGGCCTTAATGTCTTCAGGAAGGGATTGCAACCTGAGCCAGGAATGCTACCTTATAACAGAACATGATGCAGCTGCTCAAAAAGAGGCATCAGCAACATTACAGCTGCATTTGATACAGTAGTGAGCTACTTGTGAAACAGAACCCAAAAGGGAAATGGTAAGTCAAGCATATCAGATAATACATCCACAAATTTAGAAAAAAGAGCCTGGACATACAAGTCTTGTAGTTTATGTCTTTGAATGGCAGAGGTATGTATTTTTTCACTACCTGTCCATGACCCTACTGTCTTTGTCAGATGGTAAAAGTTTAGTAGAAGAATAAATTATCTTACAGGGCTCATCAGTAAAAATAAAAAATATTGCAGGGTCAGAGGAGGCCAGTCCCCATGGCTGATCCAACTTGCCCTGATGCAAAGGCTGGAGCCAAACTGCCAAGTGTTGAAGCCCTTAGGGGGGAGGCACAACTCCAAAACCTGGAACTATTGTTCTGAATTCTCATCTCTAGGGTCCCCCGGCCACAGGTGAACAACTCTGGGAGGATGGAGTTGAACCAAGGCAGCTGGAGGAGACTAAGATCAGTGGATCTTCAGGTTGGGTTGATCGGAAGGACTGGGACTGCATGCTTGTGGTTCCCCCATTTTTACTCTGGGGCCTTCTGGTCCTTCTTTTCCTGGCCCTGACCCCCATCACCCTTGTTAGCGTTCTTCTTCAGCAATTGGGAGGGGGAAGGACCAAAAGCAGCTGCCGAGAGCAATAAGGCCTTCAAAACAAATTTTGCTTGGCTCTTATTAAGCGCCCAAGTCCCAAATCCTGTATAAATGATGCTGAGAAGCGACAAGCCAAGGCAGTAGACACACCTATTGTGTGTGTCCTGAGTTAGTAGCTTATGGCCACAATCCATGCATTTCTTAAAGCCTTTATCCTTCTCCATTTCCATATAAATGAAAGCTGAGGAGAAAAGATTGAAACAAAACAGCAAACAATAGGGGTCCAAACACACAAACAGTCCACTAACCTCAACCTAACTACCTATATACCTAGCAACTGAAGAAGAAAGACAGACAACAAAGCATGACAAAAGTGGCACTAAACTCTCCTCTCTCTATTTTTTTTAGAAGCACAAAAGGGTGGGAAGCACTGCAAGACTTTCAAAAAAATTATATATATATATATATATATATATATATATATATATATATATATATATATATATAAACTGACTAAATCTAGAACTATACCATAACACCAAAAAAGGGCAGATAAAAAACTAAGTAGAAAATCATAAACCTGGTTGATAACCAAGGATACACAACAGAGATCTAAATCATACTGCAATCCCTCAAAGCGGCAAACAAGATCTGGGGTAGATGGGGGGAGCAGTGTACAAAGGGTAGTAGAGGCAGAACTCTGCAGCTGAAGTCTTTGAGAAAGGCTGGCATTGGGTCTATTAACCCCCAAGTTGATGATGGACTGAAAAGACAGCATTGGATTACGAGATTTTCTAGTTGCAGGTTTACTTGCCCCCCTTAGATAGTTGCTGCACATCCTCATGGAACATATGCGCAAAAGGTATCAAAACATAATAATTCAGGCTGTCAGTTGCAATTGCTTCAAGATGGAGTGTACCATTTTTCCCCATTGCTGTGTGAGCTGATTCAGTCTGTGAGGAAGCTTGTGGTAACTGCCCTTGGCCAAATGAGGGTTACCATAATGATCTTTGGTAATTCTTTCTGAATCTTTAAGTACTATAGGAATCACTGGAAAGGCTGGAAATGCATGCAGGAACATTCCCGATCATGGGAATGATACAGTGTCTGTCTTCCAAGTATGGCTACACATATGTCTTGATCAGAATTTCTTCAGTTGTTTGTTTTGAAAGGAGACTAACAGATCTACTTGAGGTGTTCCCCACATCTGGATCAAGCCCTGAAGGACCTGTACATGAGCTTCCACAAGTGCGGGTCTGTCCAGAATCTGCTTAGTTTGACACTGTTTTGCTTTGACAGAATGTATGATGCCTGAAGAGTCAGAGAATACTGTAGAGCCAGTTCCCAGACAATCACTGTCAACCAGCAAAGAGGGTATATGATCTTGTACCCCCTTGCTTGTTTAGGTAACCACATCACAGTAGTGTTATCCATGTCCACTAGATGAGGACCTGTAGTCCGTAAGTGGTGATGAACCTTTAAGGCATGAATCACTGCCAACATCTCTTTTACATTTATGTGCTTTGGCATGTCCTGTGGCCTCCAAAAAGTCTTGCACTTGAAGTCCCACAGACACTGCTGCACAAGCAAAATCTTAAGAGTTCATCTGGAAAGATTGGACTAGGGTCTGCATAGACAGAGTGAGAGATCTGGATTCAGAGACAGCTGATCCCTCCACCACTGCAGTTTCTGTTTCATAAATCCAAGTACTGACACCTGGAAATCTAAGGGATGAAGGTGCTGAGTTGAATTATTTTGTAAAACATCACTGAATTTTTCTCATGTGTAGTCTGGCTAGTAGTGTCATCACTGATGGCATGAGGCCTAGAATTTTGAGGAACGTTCTTGCTAAAGCCACGTCTAGAAGAGAGAAATCCAAGAAACTGCCCTGATAAGTCAGAAATATGTCTTCTGGCAGGAAGGCTATCCTTTTTACAGTGTTCATCAAACATTCCATGAAAACAATTCATTGAAAGAGTGTGAAGAAGGACATTTGCAGGTTCTGTTTGAAGCTCAGATGGGAAAGGATGGAAAGCAACTTTGTCTAAGGACACCTGGATAAAGAATCTGCACAAATCAGCAAGTCATCTAAATAAGGAACAATGTGGATTCCAAAGGCTCTGTGATAGGCAACCACTGGGGAGAGACACTTTGTAAACACAGAAGATGCAGTAAAGCAGAAAACTGAAATAGTAAGCTAGATGCAGCAAATCTCAAAATTTTCTGAAAATGCGAGCAATAATAAGATAAACATCATTGCGATCTAGATTCACCATGTAACACAGGTCTGAAAGCAACGTTGGGACCAACTGTAAGGTAAGTATTTTGAATTTCTGAAATTTTCACAAAGGTGTTTACAGAGGACAAATCTAGAATGGGTCTTCAGCAGTGCTCCTTTCCTGGTGCCAAAAAGATTCTGGAGTAAAAATCCTTTGCCCTTGTGTATTGCAGACACTGGGTTCTGTGACCCCTGTTTCGACCATGTGATGAAGCACTGAAGAAACAGCTCTGTCTGGTCTGGTCTAGTGGATGTGGAGGAATTCTCCTGAAAGGAGGGGGGATTTTCTATCCGCTGACAAGTGTATCCTCTCTGAATTATTCTCAGAACCATTTGTCTGAGACTACTTGTGGACAGACTGCAGGGTTGAGACAGAACCTGGTGAAAGAAGGAAGTGAAGGAAAGGCAGAAAAGGGTTGGGTTGCTCTGTGTCTCATAACAGTCATTCCTTTGCAGTGGGTTGATTCCTCCTCTGAAAGGAGCCCTTCTTGTTTGGTTTTGAAGAATTACCCTCCAGACATTTCCATTTGGATCCCTGACTTTTGTTTGGTTGGGTTTTTGTTTGTTCTGCCCCTTGAAGGAAGCTGCCTTGTTTGGGGAGAACTTTGGTACATGAAACATCCTAGATACCCTATGCATTAATTTACCTCTATCATCCCACAGTTTCGTTTCTTTGTTACGCAGAATCTCAAACACCAATTCAGAACTTAAAATTGCATACTTTCAGCTTTTAAATTCTCAGAGAAGTTCTGATTATGTAGCCAAGCATACAGTCTTAACACAAAAGAAGAGGCAACATTTCTCCAGACTATCTGCACATTCAAGCACATCTCTCAAAGCATGTTTGAAAACCTTTGTCACATTAGAAACAATTTCACTCATACATCCAAATTGTACATACAGTGTAAACTAAATTTCCACCTACAGTCTTGATAATTTAATATTCTAAAAGCTAGGTGATGTAGACAGAGAGTGACAGAGACTCTTTTGCACTTTAGATCTAACCATTTTTCCTCTTAATCAGGATTAGATGAAGCCAAGGACTTTTAATTTTGAGGAGGCTGGGGAGACCACAGCTCGGTCAATGGTCAAATAAGTGAGACCAGTCATATCCGTGAAGACCGCATTTTCTGAGCCTTTTTAGAGACTGCTGGAATAGATACTGGTGTCTTGCAGACAGATTATAAACATCTTCCAAGGCCAGTAAAAGAAGGGGCATAGCCACAGAACTGGGCATCTCACTGCCTATAAGATTATATATCCTGCCTAGTTTTGGGGGGTATTTCCAGACTGCTTCCAAGCAAAAGCATCACTAAATCTAATAATCAAATGAGAAAAAGTGAGCACTTTTTCAGACATAAGCTCAGGTTCACCATTTGAACAGTCAGAGTGACTGGACTCAGTGACAGCTAGGAAATCACCATTGTTCTCGTCAGTTCCTCTTCATTCTCTGAAGCAACAGAAAGGTCTCTAGTCAAGCTAGCATGGAAACCATGTATGGGAACACAGCCACCAGAATTAGCTGTCTGCATAACTCTCACCCAAGGAATCCACATCAGCCTTATGAACGGCAATAATATGATCATTTGTATGATGTACCTTCTGTTTCTTTTTCTTGTGAACCTCACTACTAGATAAAATATCTGGGGACAGAGTATTACATCTAGCAAGGAGTGTCTTACCCTGGACTACTCCTGCACCTAAAGTGACTGGTTCTTATACACTGTGTCAAGTACTGAAACAGCCCTGGAAAATGTGCCTAAACCCCATTTCATAGTGGCCAGCAAAGCTACACTAGAGGGAGACTGGACAAAAGGTAAGTGGTCTGTGAGAGGAGCAGTGGCCCTGACAGGATAAATAACCATAGGCTGAGGCATATTTTATTTTATTTTTAGGTGCAACCGGATTTAATGGGGGAGGGGTGCCAGAGTTATGATCCAACAAGTCAGGGGAGAGAACAACCAGAACAATAAACTGATAGTACTGGATAATGTGTCACAATAAGTACTTAAATTTGCTAGTAATGAATATATCCCCACACAACTAAATTCTGCCAAACTGTCCTATAATCACAAAAACAGTTGGAAAAGACAACTGAGAGAAGTTAAAGAATTTCTAGTACACAAAGTCCAAACACCAAAGTAACCAATTTGCCAAACCAGTGTTAAAAATTAACTATCCACAATTTAACCGTTAAATTCCATACGATAATATTTATTAGCAGTTAAAACTATATTTTCTTGTCATACACAGTAAAATCTTCACAGTGCATTCCAATAACTTTTATTATGGTAACATTTATGATCCAATGTTAAAAACGCACACAGCAAAGTCATACAAATAGTAAATAAAAAGAAGTTATGTCCTTACCATAATGTTCCATGTGGAGTGTTCATCTCGCCTTGGTTATTACACATGGGTTCGGAGCCGATCCTCGGCTCCGTGTCGGCCGACTGCAAGCTCTGCATCGAGAAGAAGCTCGAGATCACCTAATACCCACAATCCCCCTCTGCCTTTACCTCAGATCTAGTTTGCAAGCAAACCAGACATAGAGAGCACACAGACATACCAAAAATTACCTAATGATAGGAATAGCTATATACATATATATATATATATATATATATATACATACATACACAAGTGTATTATGGAATACAACTAATGCAACTGCAGAAGGAGAATACTCCAGACCAGGCACCAAATCGAACATTCTTCCTAAGGGAGGGAAGGGTGGGAGTGTAAAAACCAAGGCGAGATGAACACTCCACATGGAACGTTATGGTAAGGACATAACTTCTTTATGTGAGAGTGTTCAATCTCGCCTTTGTTCTTACACATGGGTAGCGTCCCTAGCTCCATGATCCTGAGGAACTCAAGGGAGAACGTTCTTGAGCACAGTGGAACCAAAGGTTGCCCTATCCCTAGAAACCCTGTCCACTTTGTAATGAGAGATAAAAGTATGTGGTTTAGCCCAAGTAGCAGCCGCACAGATAGTGTCTAATGGTAAGCGAGCTGCGTGAGCTAAGGATGTAGATACTGATCTGGTAGAATGTCCTTTGGGTTTGACTGATAATGTTTGATTAGAAGCCTCATAAACGTATGTGATACAATCAGTTAGCCATTTGGAAAGGGTTCGTTTCGTAACTGCTACACCCTTTCTGCTGTCAGCAAAAGCTACAAATAGTTGATCAGATTTCCTGTGATCTTTTGTTCTATCCAAATAAAATCTGAGTTGTCTATGGACATCCAGTTTGTGCAACATATACTCCAATTTATTAGAGTGGTTCTTGAAGAAGGTGGGTAATTCAATGGACTGATTAATATTATTAGAAGAGCAAACTTTGGGGAGAAAGGATGGATTAGTGCGAAGGGATACTCTGTCAGAGTGGAAAATTAAATAAGGATGTTTAATAGAAAGGGCCTGAAGCTCAGACACTCGCCTAGCGGATGTAATGGCCACTAGGAATAGAGTTTTCCATGACAAAAATTTCAATGGGCAAATTGAGGCTGGTTCAAAGGGGGGCAACATCAATTTAGAAAGCAAGAGGTTCAAATTCCACGGTGATGTAGGACTTCTGACTGGTGGTCTGATATGAAAAGATCCTTTTAAAAAGGCTTTACAAAGTCTGTGAGCCATAATAGGCGCACCACATTCTTCCACATGATAGTTAGAAATGGCAGCTAACTGCACTCTTAAAGTAGCAGGAGAAGCTCCTTCATGAAATAGTTCTGTCAAGAACTCCAATATCTTGTTCAACGGAGCTATAACAGGGTCCAAATGATGTGAATCAGCCCACAAGACGAAACGTTTCCACTTACTGGTGTAGGTCTTTGTAGTGGAAACTTTATGAGAAGCCACTAAAATATTTTGAACCGCCGGTGTAAGGGCAACAGACCTGGCTAGAAAGGGAAGCGGAGCAGCCAAGCTGCTAGATGGAGTGATTCGAGAGATGGGTGAGGGACTCCTGACGAGTAGGTCAGTAGATCTGGCTCTGGGTCCAGCATCCAAGGTCCCCGAATGCGGTGATGCAATAGAAAGGGGAACCAAATTTGACGAGGCCAGAATGGGGCAATGAGGATTATAGTCCTCTGAAGGTTGTTGGCTTTCTGCAGAAACTTTGCAATCAGGGGAAATGGAGGAAAAGCATATAGGAGACCCGGGGGCCAATCGTGCACCAGCGCGTCCCTGGGGACTTCCCCTGGAGGGGGTAATAGGGCAAAGTAGCTCCTGCATTTGGCGTTCATAGGAGACGCAAACAGATCGCAGGTAGGCTGGCCCCACTTGCGAAATATCATGCTCGCAATTGACTGTTTGAGGGACCACTCGTGAGGCAACAGTATTGCCCTGCTCAGCCTGTCGGCTATGACGTTGGATGACCCCGGGATATGCGTTGCGATCAGAAAGCGACCCGTGGACTCCGCCCATTGCCAAATTCTCATGGCCTCTCTGCATAGTTGATAAGACCTGGTTCCCCCTTGCTTGTTTATGTACCAGACTACGGACATGTCTGTCTGAACTGCAATAGTCCCTAGAGGAAGAAGGGGAGCAAAGTGTTGTAACGCTAAAAACACTGCCCTCAACTCCAGAACATTGATGTGCAGATTGTACTCCAGATTGGTCCATTCGCCTTGGACTGTCTGTCCCTGAAAGATGCCCCCCCACCCTATCAGGGAAGCGTCCGTGGTTATCGTCGCTGACGGGGCGGGTAGCACAAACGGTCTTCCGCTGGACAGGTTGCAAGTCTGTAGCCACCAAGTTAGGTGTGATTTGCATGTGTTTGTTATCAAAATTTCGTGAGTCAGAGGTAGTTGTTGGAATGACCATTGTGCAAACAGAAGCCATTGTAGAACTCTCATGTGCAGTCTTCCCAATGGTATCGCAATGAGAGAAGCTGCCATGAGACCCAAGACCTTCAGAACCAGCTTTGCCGGGGACCTTTTGGACGACAGCAGGAGAGAAATGTTGTTTTGAAGTGCGACTATCCTTTCTGTAGGAAGCCTTAGAACCAAATGATGCGTATCTAATTCCGCTCCTATGAATAAGATATGCTGTGATGGCTGTAGCCAAGATTTTTCGAAATTTACGGAAATTCCGAGGTGAATACAAAGTTGTAGGGTGTAATCCCTGGCCTGTATCAGTTGACGCCTGGTGGTGGCAGACAGGAGCCAGTCGTCCAGATACGGAAACACCTGGAATCCTAGGCGTCTTAGATGAGACGCTACCACTGCCATGCATTTGGTGAAAACCCTGGGGGCTGAGGTCAGACCAAAGGGCAGGGCACGAAACTGATAGTGACTGGCTCCCAGCCGGAAGCGCAAATGATCCCTGGACGCCCTGGCCATTTTGATGTGGTAGTATGCGTCCTTCAGATCTATTGAGCACATCCAGTCGTCCTTCTGTAAGAATGGAAGGATCGATTGAAGCGTGACCATTCGGAACTTCTCCTTCTTGACAAAGGTGTTGAGGTTGCTTAGGTCCAGAATCGGCCTCCAGTCCCCTGTCTTCTTTGGAACTAAAAAGAACCTTGAGTAAGTCCCGAATCCTATTTGGTCCGCTGGGACTGGTTGGATGACTCTTTTTTCTAGCAGCTTTGAAATTTCTGTAGCTGCTGGGTCTTGCAGATGGGGTGGTACATCTGGAAGTTTTCTCTTTGGAATGGGGGTGGATAGGAATGGTATTTTGTAACCTCTGGTAACAACGCTTTTTACCCAGTTGTCTGTAGTAATGTTTTGCCAGGCCTGAGGGTATAAAGCTAAGCGACCCCCGACTGCCTCCAGAGCAGGACAGTCGGGCCTCCTCTCAGGAGTGCTGAAAAGGTTTACCAGGGGGGGTATCCCTGTCACCTTGGTTTTGCGGACCCCCTCTGCCGCCCGGGTGGCGTCTTCCACCTCTGCCCCCTCCTCTGCCTCTAGAGGGGGCATCACCCTGTGTGTTTGGGAAAGATCCTTGGGGTTTTCGAAACCACATTTTCCCACCACGTTGCCCTTTGGGGTACGGTCTGGAAGCGGTGGAAAGACGGACTGCGACAGCAGACAGAGTCTTTCCCTCCTGTTCACACGGGTAAGGGTCTCCTTTACTTTAGGGCCAAAAAGTGTGGCACCATCAAATGGGGCGTTAGTAAAGGAAGACTTGAAGGCTTCCGCAAACGAACATAAGCGCATCCAGGATTGCCTACGAAGAGCAATCGCTGAAGCCGCTGCCCTACTCTATCCTTCGGCTGCATATGATATAAGCCTCATGGATGAGTTAACAATGGATGTAAGGGTATTTAGATGTGCCGAAACCTTCTCTGAGACAGCAGCATCTGTAGTACCCTGGAGGGTATCTCCCAACTCTTTGACTAGATCCCTCTGTAAGCGTGTAAAATGAGTCAAATAGTTCAGGGAACGCATAGAAAAAGCCGCTGAACTAAAAATGCGCTTCCCGTATCTGTCCATAGTCCTAGAATCTCTGTTAGGCGGATGGACAGATGAGGAAGACTCCGACATCTCCTTTTTCGTGGCCGCTGCCACCACCATGGCGTCTACTGGGACTCCTTTAGTGAGGTAAGCCTTGTCCTGGGGTGCAGTGATGTACTTATTAGGCTTCCTAGGGACTGGTTCCACCGTGTCAGGTGTCTCCCGCCCTTGAGCAATCAACTCCATTAACTCATCGAAGGGCGGAGTGACCCAGGAGGAGGAAGGGCGAGCACCAAATGCCTTCAGCAAGACTGACTCATCCTCAGAAGGGGGGTGGGACTGCCAGTCACCTCTCTGTTTTAGGATCTCCAAGATGTCAGAAAAGGAGACATCTTCTGAAGGTGACTTAGGGGACCCTTCTGACTCATCCAAGTCAGTATCGGATGTCAAAGATTCTTGTGGAGAATCTAAGTGTCTCCTCTTACACAATCTTTTCCTAGGAACTTCTTCGTGGGGAGCATCCGAAGAAGCCACCGAGGAAGAGGGGGCACCCTCCAGGGGTGGCTGAGACACCGGTGCTCGACGCTTGGATGTAGCCGTGGGTGCAGAGGAGGATAACGGTCCTTTATGGGGAGGAGAAGCTGTCCCTGCTGATGTGGTTGTCTGGGTAGACAACACCTTCCTCATGAGGTCGAAGGCCCCCGGGTCCCGAGTCGAGGTATCTCCCGGTTCCAAAGAAATGGGAAGAATCCCCGAAACAGGCACCGAAGGCACCGACCCCGAGGACGGAACCGAGTCGGTCCGCGCCGAGGCCCCGAGAGGGAGTGTCGGAACCGAAAAATCGGTCCGACTCTCGGTCCCGGAACCAAGGATGGATCTTCGGCTCCGAGACTCCGGTACCAGATCGGACGGAGTCGAGGTGAATGGAGCCGACCAAGCAAAGGACGGTTCTGGCACCGAGGGCTCCACAATCAGCAGTTCAGCTTCTTCCGGCTCCGAAGACTGGACAGGTCTCGGAGGAGGAACAGATGGAGATAGTGGAAGGCCTTCAAGTCTCGACACCAATTGAGAGGAGACCGAGATGAGCTTGGATAAGGCCGTATTCTCCATTAACTTCTGCACCACGCGGTCTACATCGGTGTCGGAGAGGGGTCTGGAAGAACGAGTCGAAGGGATCGAAGACGGAGCCGACCTCAACAGAGTCGGTGGAGGGAGCTCCGTCACCGGTTCCAAGACTCGAGGCTCGGAAACTGCCAACAGCTGAACACTCGGCCCCGAAGTCTGTGGAACCGGTGATACAACTTTACTTGAAGAGCTCGGAGCCGATGACTTTGGCTCCGACGTCTTCGATTCCTTCAAGGACTTGGATGCCTGGTCAGAAGCATCCAGAGCTTCCTGAAAGGAAGGTTTCAATAAACCCCTGTCCATTAATTTCCTGCGTCTATCTGTCATGACCCTCCCACTGAAAGAATGACAAATAGAACAGTCTTCTTGCAAGTGGAGAGGGCCAAGACAGTAGACACAGGAAACATGGTTGTCAGTCACTGACATTTTTTGCCCACACTGGCAACGCTTGAAACCTGATTTGGTCTTTTCAGACATGTCAAGGTAAGTAGTAAAATAGTCAAATCCAGAAAACAACAGTCAAGTCCGGTAAAATTGTCAAATCCAGTAATGGTGTCAATCCAGTTGTCAATTCCAAGAGTGGAGGTAGGCCCCGAAGAGAAACCTGACTAAGTTTTACAACTTAAACGGAACCGAGATTCCCTATACCTTACCATACTCACACAAAATATTAATAAACAGTTTCTACACTAAAGAACCAGAGAAAAAACAAGAATAAAATTCTAAATCTTATCTGAGGTGCTCGAGCTCGACCCAGTGATGCGAACGCTGCAGCGGCAAACTAGATCTGAGGTAAAGGCAGAGGGGGATTGTGGGTATTAGGTGATCTCGAGCTTCTTCTCGATGCAGAGCTTGCAGTCGGCCGACACGGAGCCGAGGATCGGCTCCGAACCCATGTGTAAGAACAAAGGCGAGATTGAACACTCTCACATTGTATAACGCTGAAAAATCCAAGTTCTACAACATTTTCCTGTCAAAAGATGAAAATAAAGCAGAGTACCAATAGCAAAGGGGGTGGATTAATTTTTGGTTTGGACTGCACAAGTGAATCCTAGTATCCAACAGCACATGTACACAATTGACTTCTGATAGAAATACTGAACTTTTCCGTCAGAAACAGTAAAAATAAGCATTTGTCAAAGACAAAAGACAAACACTGCTACAAACAGAAATTCCCACAGGAATTACTGTAAACATCGGCAGAAAAAAAACCCATCAAAATAAATATTTTAAATAAACATAAATGTATAAAGAGAATAATAAATCTAATAAAATGAGAGGAAGGGGGTCCCCAAATGGGGCTCATCTGAGCAGTAATCCAGAAAAAAACAGCACAAAATTCAGTGAGGAGTCAAGAGGATGGCAGAAAAAGACTATAAACACTCACTCTCCATGACAGCTGAAAGCTTTCCTTTCAGGATATGCTCAGCCAATAAGCTTTCACAAGAAAAGAGAGAGAGAGAGTCTGAAATTTTGAAAGCTAGCTGATACTGGGTTACCTTGGCACATGACCCAAAATGCCACTAAGGTAGTAGGGATGATGAACATCTTGTCAAAACTGTTCTGACCATTTTCAAGAGAGAGAATTACTGTTGTCTGGGCCAGAAGGGAGTCACCACCACGACCTTTAGGGAGCCCTTCTGAATCTTCAGAATGACCCCAGCTATTAGTGGATAGGGTAGAAATGTATACAGGACCATTCTTGTCCAAGAAAAAGAAAAAACGAAGTTATGTCTTACCATAATGTTCCATCTGAGTTGTTGATCTTCCAGTCATCACTGATGGGTTCGGTTCCGAGCCCACGGAATTGAGTTGGCATTATACCAAGCTTGAGTGTACCAAAAACTCTCGAGGTAAGCTACTACCCACAATGCCCTTCACTCAGTTACCTCAGATCGAGTTTGCATGCAACATATAGGAGAAAACAGAAAGTTAGAGGCCATCTCTGCGCAGAAACCCTGAAATACCACAAAGACCTAGAAGATCCGCCAGGAGCCTTTGGTGGGGGTCGGTGGGAGGGTGTGATGACTGGAAGAAGATCAACAACTCAAATGGAACATTACGGTAAGACATAACTTCTTTATCTGAAGTTGTTAATCTTCTTCCTATTCATCACTGATGGGACAGAATCCCAAGCTACTTGGAGAACCTGGGTGGCCCTTATGGAAGAACATTCCTGAGAACCATTGAGCCAAATTTGTAATGCTTGATGAAGGTATGGGGTTTAGCACAAATGTCTGCTGCGCAGATGTCATCCATGGAGGCCCTAGAGTGGAAGGCAACCGATGCTGCAATAGCCCTAGTTGAGTGAGCTTTGATTTGACCAAGCTAAGATTCATTCGTAAGCGAATATGAGAAGCTAATGTAATCCCTGAGCCTTTTTGACAAAGTAAGTTTAGATACTTCACATCCCATTCTAGGGCCAGAAAAGAAAATGAAAAGTTGGTCCAACTTGCGAAAGGACTTAGTTCTGTCCAGGTAGAAATGTAATTGTCTATGAACATCCATTGAATGTAGGCAGTATTCTCCCTTGTTTGAGTAATTTGGAAAAAATACAGTGAGCTCAATGGACTGGTTAATAGAAAAGTCGGAAACCACCTTGGGGAGAAAGGATGGGTTAGTATGAAGTGATACTCTGCCCTTATGAAAGATCAGATAAGGGCTCTTGATACATAAGTCTTGCAACTCAGATATTCATCTGGCTGAAGTGACCGCCACCAGAAATAAGGATTTCCATGACAGGAATTTTAGATCACATGTCGCAGCAAGCTCAAAAGGGGACAGAGAGACTGAAGAACCCGGGAGAGATTCCATGTCTCCACCGGTTGCCTGATGGGAGGTCTGCTGTGGCAAATTCCCTTGAGGAAGGTCTTGCAAAGTCGGGTGTTAATAAGCGGGACTCCATCTGAACCATTATGGAAGTTGGAAATAGCTGCTAAATGGACTTGAATGGTAGAAGCTGATGCACCATTGTCGAACTCAGCAAAATAATGAAGAGTAGTAGCTACAGGAGCTGAGAATGGATCTAGCCTCCGATTATGTGACCAGATATAGAATCTTTTCCATTTGTCCCTGTAAAGTTTTCTGGTGGATAGTTTATGGGAGGCCAGGATAATATTACAGACAGATGAGGAGAGGGTTTCCTGCCTGGCAACTAACAGAAGTGGAGGAACCAAGCCGTCAGCTTGAGAGTGGATAGCTTCAGTGGAGTCCGCCCTTGTGGATGAGATATGAGGTCCTGACGAGTGTCTAGGATCCAAGGAGGTTGTAACAGATGAGGTCAAAGGAAGGGAAAAGTACAGTTTTGTACCTACCATAAATGTAGATGTTCGAAGATCCACATTGCTGCAGTCCTTACACTAGGGTATAGCGCTGTCCTCGGTCGGCCCGAATACCAAAGTATATGGCTGACGTCGGTCATGGCGCATTAAACTGACGCCAGGACGTCAGGGTATAAATGCGCATGACCGACGTCATATCCTCAGTCTTTTCTTGCCCCAGATGTCAGAAGACCCTAAACAGGGTAAAATCAAAAAACCACCAAACACTAAACACCCCTACACCCAAACTATGTACAACTTCTAACAATTATATAATAAAGTACTAACCTAACCACACAACCACCCCCAAACACAGAGGGGAAGGAGGGAGGGAAAATTGGACTGCAGCAATGTGGATCTTCGAACATCTACATTTATGGTAGGTACAAAACTGTACTATGTTCTTCATCTCACATTGCTGCAGTCCTTACACTTGGGTAGATTCCCAAAGCAGAGGTAAGGGAGGATGGCAAATCAAAAAGAAGCAGGAGCTGCCAAAATGCCCTGTAAAATAGCAGTGGCAAAACCAGCCCTTGATTTAGAGTAAAGAGGAAGGTGGTAGTGCTTAGAGAAAGTATGTACTGAACTCCAAGTAGCTGCCTCCAAAATGTCCTTAGTTGCCACTCCCCTTAGAAAAGCTGTAGAAGTGGCAGTAGCCCTAGTGGAATGAGGTCTAATCCCTGGTGGAATCTCCTTGCCATGATGGGAATAACAAAAGGCAATGCAAAACCCAATCCATTTAGAAATAGTTTGTTTTGACACAGGCTTGCCCTGAGAACCCAAAGCAAAAGAAACAAACAACTGCTGAGACTGCCTGAAACTCTTAGTCCTATCTAAGTAGTAGCGTAACTGCCTGTGTACATCCAAAGTATGCAAAATCTTTTCCCCCTTGTTTTGGGGATCTGCATAAAAGGTAGGTAAATGAATAGTTTGGTTTAAAGACACACTTGAAACCACCTTAGGCATATAGGAAGGGTTAGTACGTAAAGATACCCTATCCTTATGGAAAATCAAGAAAGGCTCAACCGCCATAAGGGCCTGCAATTCAGAAACCCTTCTTGCAGAGGTAATGGTCAACAAAAAAGCAGTCTTCCATGACAGATATTTTAACTCAGCCGTAGCTGCAGGCTCAAAAGGTGGCAGAGTGAGTTTTTCCAACACATAATTGAGGTCCCAAGTAGGAGTAGGAGCTCTTCGTGGAGGTCTTATGTTCTTTGCCCCTCTGAGAAATTGCTTGAACAAAGAATGAGAAAACAAAGGTGGATCACAGTCATAGTGAGCTGAAATTGCTGCAGCATGAATCTTAATGGAAGAGAAGGACAAACCCTTGTCCAATAACTCAGTAAGATATTGAAGAACCACACTCAAATTAGGCTCAGAAACATCCAAATCCTTTGCTGCACTCCAAAACAAAAATCTCTTCCATTTGTCTGCATACACTTTCCTTGTACTAGGTCTCCTAGCTTCCATAATCACATTCAAAACTTGTTGAGGAAGTTGAGCACTGCTATGAGCTAAAACAGGATATGCCATGCTGTGAGATGAAGAGAGTGAAGCTTGACATTGAGTAGATGACCGTCCTTTTGGGACAACAGGTGTGGAATCAAAGGTAAGGGCCAAGGTGGTTTCCTTATCAGATTTCTCAGCAATGGGTACCAGTGCTGTCGGGGCCAATCTGGAGCTATCAAGATCATTCTTGGTTTGTCCTGTCTTACCTTTAGCAGTACCTTTAGAAGTAGAGGAAGAGGTGGAAAGGCATATACATGAAGATTTTTCCAACTGAAAGAAAGAGCATCCACTTTCCAAGCTGACTGGTGTATCCTTTTTGTGCAAAACTTTGGCAGCTGGTGGTTTAGAGGAGAAGCGAACAGATCTATGTCTGGCGTTCCCCATGACACTGTTAATTGCTGAAATACATGAGGATCCAATTTCCACTCGTGGGGATCCATGATTTGTCTGCTTAACACATCTGCTAAGGAGTTCTGTACTCCCGGCAGAAACCTTGCCTGAAGATTTAGTTGTAAACTGAGAGCAGTGTCCCACAAAATCATTGCTTGTCTGCATAGAGGGTAAGAATGTGTGCCCCCTTGCTTGTTGATGTACCACATGACGGTTGTGTTGTCTGTTAGAATCAACACCTGCCCTGGAAGAAGCAATTCCTTGAAAGCTGTTAATGCAAACTGGACTGCTAACATCTCCTTCAGGTTGATATGTAGATGCTGTAGTCTGGCAGGCCACTTGTCCTGTATCCACTTTCCATTGAGATGAGCTCCCCAAGCTTTGTCCGAGGCATCTGTTGTTAGAATCTGACTCGCCTCTGGCCGGGTCACAGAAAGTCCCTTGTTTAGGTGACATTGCTGAGCCCACCACAAGAATTCCTTTTGGATGCAAGGTATTATTGGAATGACAGTGTCCAGATCCTGGCAGTGCTGTGTCCATAGATTCTTGAGATACCATTGTAGCTTCCTCATATGCAGTTTGGCATTGGGAAGCACCAGAATACAAGATGCCATGAACCCTAAGGCTTGAAGGACTGTCCTTGCAGTCAGCCGGACTGGTGTGATAGTTGTTGGAAGTAAAGTGAAAGATTCTTTTGTTTGTCCGGGGTCAAAACGGCCATCTGGGTTGCTGTATTCAGTCTCACACCCAGAAAGCACATGTCTTGAGAGGGTACTAGACTGGACTTTGTTTCGTTCACAGAATACCCCAGGCATCTTAGCACTGCTATCACATATTTTAAATGCTGTAGAAGCTCGTCCTTGCCTTGAGCCAGAATCAGGCAATCGTCCAAATAAGGATAGATCTGTATTCCTCTCAATCTGAAGAAAGCTATCACTGGAGCCAGAACCTTTGTGAATACTCTGGGTGCAGTAGATAAGCCAAAGGGCAATGCAGAGAATTGATAGTGTGAATTTCCAGCTCGAAAACGCAGATACTTCCTGCAGCTTAGAGTGATAGGAACATGAAGGTAAGCCTCTTTGAGGTCCAAAGTTACCATCCAGTGATCTTTGCCCAGGAGAGGTAAAAGCTGTTGCAATGTCAGCATCTTGAACTTGGGAATGTCCAGAAAGGTGTTGAGGATAGACAAATCCAGAATTGGTCTCCACGTGTTCCCCTTTTTTGGTACTAGGAATAGGCGAGAATAAAATCCTAGGCCCCTTTCTGCCATAGGCACCGGTTGTATGGCCCCTATCTGTAGTAGTAGAGAAATTTGTCTGTAAGCTTCTAATCTGTGCTGAGGAGGAATGTCTGGCATGCCCTTGAAAGGTGGCAAGGTATGGAAATAAAATCTGTAACCGTGGTGAATAATATCCAATACCCATCTGTCTTGGGTAATTAAACTCCAGTTCTCCTTGAAAAGTGTCAGTCTTCCTCCCAAAGGTGCTGCCAGACGGGAAGGTTCTGGCAGTTGAAAAGGTAGGTCATTGGGTCTGTCTACGAAAGGGCTGACCCCTGCCCTCACCTGAAGACTGTGCAGGTGAGCCCCCTGTCCTGGATCTAAAAGAGCCCTGAGCTCTGCCCCTACCACGCCTAGACCTACCCCTAGACTGGGAATCATAAGAAGGATATGTCCACGCCTTGCTTGGCCAGTTTCTACTAAATTTTGGAGGTTGAACCTGTAAAAAATCTTTAACAGTGTGCATAGATTTAGCTTTGTCTTCCATTTTCTTTAAAACTGCTTCAACAGGCGAACCAAACAACACATCAGATTGCAAAGGGGCATCCAAAATCCTTGATTTAACATGCTCAGCTAAATTCTGATCCCTTAGCCAGGCGTGCCTGCGTAGGACCGTACCAGTGGCAGCCACCCTGGAAGAGGCCTGTACAGCATCAAAACCACATTGTAAGGAATGCTTACCTACCTGTTCAGACACATGCACCAGATCTTGTAACTCCTTACATTCAATACCTTCTGCCAGAGCATCTACCTTAGACTTTAACTGTGAAAGAAGATAAATCTGATATCTCAGCATGTGGAATTGACAATTCAAAGCCCTCATGGCTAAAGTTGAAGAAGTATAAACTTTCTTACCCCATCTGTCTAAAGCCCTTGCCTCTTTATCCGGAGGAATCGGATTTTTAACAACAGAAGCCTTAACCCCTTTAGGTCCCTGAGTAACAGTCTCTGGATCTGCCCTAGGGCTTTTAAAGAGATACTTATGAGCTTCAGGCACCCTATAGTATCTGTCCGGCTTAACAGGAGCGGGAGGCAAAGAATCAGGGTTAAGAGAAGCCTCTGCAAAAACATCTTCCACCACAGAAAGAACAGGAGGTATAGCTAAAGGCCTATGCTGGGGTAAAAACAAAAATTCCCTAAGTCTTTTCCTGGAATCAGAGAAATCCTGGCCTTCCCATTTAAAATGCTCCCTCATGGAATGGAGAGTCTCTGAGAATGAAAAATCCTCAGGAGGAGAAGCAGTAGGAGTGGTGTCATCCACATCAGAATCAGAATAATGAGAAAACTCCTGTAAATCTTCAGCCGAAGACTCCGAAGCATCAGAATCCTGTTCAAAATTACCAATTCAGGATCCACCCTAGGTCTTTTGTCAGGAGGGGGCATAGAACCCCTAATCATAGTAATTAAATCTTCAGCCATCTTAAGCATATGTCTCTTGGGCACAGGGCCTGAAGTACTAGGAGACACCTGCTACAGCTAAACCTGGCCTGCCCCTGGAAGGAGCCTTGGTAACAGTAGGGGAAGGTCTAACCACCTTAGGCAGAGAGGGAAGGACAGATACCTGAGAAGCCCCATCAGCCTGGCCTACCTCCTGAGAAGACACATCCTGTAACAAAAAAGTCTCTCCCTGGGACTCTAAGGAAACTTCTGTTTGGGCCTCTGGCTCAACCGAGCCCTCTGAAGAACCGACGTCCGGGACGGACGGTTCTTCTAACCTAGGCCTAGATGCTTTGTCCTTGCGTTTCTTCGAAGTAGCGGTCGTCGGAGCATCCGACGGCATTTTGTAATTGCACCGCTTCCTGAAGACTAACCTGGCACAGTCTAATCTCCTCTTTATAGTACGTTTGTTAAATCTAGCACAAGAGGGACACCCAACAACGTCGTGCTCAGGCCCTAAACAAGGTATACACAAATTATGGTAATCCCTATGTGGTATCTGTTTCCCACAAGAAATACAGTTATTTACTTTTTCTGACATCCGGTAAAATACTGAGGCAAGAAAAAACCAAAATATTCCCAACGGGTACTTAGCCAACTTGGATTCGGTCTGAAACTCGGTTTCGAAAATCTCAGGACGCCAACCTGCACTCGCAAATTTGCTTCTGCATCGGACCACGCGGCAAAAAAGACTGAGGATATGACGTCGGTCATGCGCATTTATACCCTGACGTCCTGGCATCAGTTTAATGCGCCATGACCGACGTCAGCCATATACTTTGGTATTCGGGCCGACCGAGGACAGCGCTATACCCCTAGTGTAAGGACTGCAGCAATGTGAGATGAAGAACATCAACACTTGACGAGTCCAGAATGCAGCAATGAGGATCACTTTGCTTCTCAACCGAATAGCTTTCCTTAGAAAAATGGGGATCAGAGGAATCGGAGGATAAGCATAAAGGAGACCTGCGGGCCAATCGTGAATCAAAGCGTCTCTCGGTGACTCCCCATGAGGGTGAAAGAGGGCAAAGTAGCTGCTGCATTTTGTGTTTGAGGGGGAGGCAAAAAGATTGCAGCATGGCTGGCCCCAATGGCTGAAGATTTCTGCCATCACACTCGGATTGAGAAACCACTCGTGAGGACAGAGGATGCATCTGCTTAGCCTGTCCACAATCACATTGGAGCTCCTCGGGATATGCGTTGCGATCAGAAAGTGGTTGGAAGCTATCGCCCAATGCCAGATTCTCATGGCTTTGCAACATAGGAGGTAGGATTTGGTCCCTCCCTGTTTATGTACCAGACATGTCCGACTGGATAGCAATTGTTCCAGATGGAAGGAGTGGGTGGAATGCTTGCAACGCCAATAGCACCACTTTTACCTCCAGGACATTGATATGCAAGTTGACCTCTATGCTGGACCACGTGCATTGGACTGACTTTCCCTGGAAGTGGCCCCCCACCCTATCAGGGTAGTGTCCGTGGTCACCGTGGTGCTGGCTTGGGGAGCCTGGAAGGGGCGACACCAAAGATTTTCGTCTGTACTCATCCACCAGAAGAGATCTTGTTTGCAGGTGTTGGTGATGAGAATCTGTGAGCTCAAGAGATGAAGATTGGATATCCACTGGGACAGAAGGAGCCATTGTAGTAGTCTCATGTGTAATCTGGCTAGGGGAACAATTGGGATGGCTGCTGCCATAGACCCAGGCACCTGAAGCCTCATGTGTAATCTGGCTAGGGGAACAATTGGGATGGCTGCTGCCATAGACCCCAGTGCCTGAAGAACTTCCCTTGCAGACACCTTTCTTCGACAGAGTATCACTTGAACTTGTGCCCTTAATCTCTAAAGCCTGTGAGGGGGAAGAGAGACCAGACTTGATTGAGTGTTGAATATTGCCCCTATAAATTCCAATTGTTGTGAGGGCTGAAGGTTGGATTTTTCCCAGTGGATGGTGATGCCCAGGAACTCTGCTAGAACTGGGGTATAGCAGAGGGCCCTGAGCAGAAGGCGTTTGGTGGGGGCAGAGAGGAGCCAATTGTCTAAATATGGAAACACCTGGAATCCCTGAAGTCTCAGATGAGCTGTGACCACTGCTAGGCATTTCGTGAACACTCTGGGGGCCGTCGAGAGACCGAATGGCAGGGCTCTGAATTGGTAGTGATTGGCTCCCAACTGGAAGCAAAGGAAACTCCTGGAGCGCTTGTCCATTTTGATGTGGTAATACGCATCCCGGAGATCTAACGAGCACATCCACACACCCTCCCACAGAAAGGGGAGGATTCATGACCATGGGGAACTTGGTATGAACCACTGATTTGTTTAGCTGGCTGAGATCCAAAATGGGCCTCCAGTCCCATGACTTCTTCGGCACTAAAAAGAGTCTTCAGTAAAACCCTGATCTGCACTGGTCTGGGGGGACCAGTTGGATGACTCATTTTTGACATTGCTTTCATATTTCAGAAGCTGCTTCCTCCCTTTGACTGGGTGGAGAATCGGGAAGAGATTTCGGAGGTCTTGGATAAGAGATTAGGGGAATGTTATAGCATCTGAAAATTATTCTCTGCACCCACTGATCGTTTGTAATGAAGAGCCAGGCAGCTTGGTGCAAAGAGAAACGCTCCCCGACTGCTTCCAGAGGAAAGCAATCGGGCAGTGCTTCAGGAGCGCTGATACGGTCTTCCCGAGAAAGAATCTCTGGAGTCCTGATTTTGGGGACCTCCTCTGCCCTGAAAGGGGCATCTTCCATTATTGGAACCCCCTCTGCCTCTGGGGGAGTCCTCACCACGTGCATCATGGAAAGAACCTTGAGACTTCTTGTGCCACATCTTTCCACTCCTTTGGCTCCTGAAGCAGGAACGCTGAGGTTTGGAAAAATGTAGACCAACGGCAGACAAGGTCTTCCCGTCCTATTCGTACCTGGCTAATGTATCCTTGACCTTAGCACCGAACAGAGCTGATGGTTCGATAGGGGCGTTTAAAAAGGAAGAGTTGAAGGAGTCCGCGAGTTCACAAATGTGCATCCAGGTGTGGCGTCTCATAACTACGCCTGCACCCGTAGCTCTAGCTGCTCCTTTGGTTGCGTGGGACCATAGCGTCTACTGGCAAACCTCTCGACCAATGGGGTTGATCCTCTGGAGGGAAGAGTAATCTCCTGGGGATGGCCTCAACGGAGTCAGGGTTCTTCCATGCCTGCTGCACGATGAGCTTGACCAACTTATCGGTGGGGGGGGGGTAACCCAAGAAGTAGACGGCCGAGAGCGGAAGGCCTGCAGGAATACAGATTCCTCCATGGAAGGATTGGAGGGCTTCCAGTCACCCCTCTGCTTCAAGATTTCCAGGATGTCTCCAAATGAAACATCGTCAGGGGGTGACCGTAGGGATCCTTCCCCATCATCGTAGTCCATATCTTCCATGAGGGACTCCTCTAGGGAGTCCATGTGTTTCCTCTTACTTGCCCGTTTCCAATTGGGTTCTTCGGTGGGAGCATCCGAAGAAGACTCAGAAAGGGAAATACCCTGAACAGGGGTTTCCTGGGCCTTGCGCTCTCGGGAGTCCAGGGGAGGTGGCCATTGACAGCTGTGGCTCAGAGGGAACTGGTGGGACATCTGACGTAGGAGGATTGCTCGAAGCGAGCACCCTCTCCATCATGCGGAAAGCAGGCCCGCCTGAACAGGAATGGGAGCCCGGAACCGAAGGAGGCAATTTTGGAACCGGGGTCACACCCCATTCCACGTGGTCTGCTCCCAGGGACGGAGCCTCAAGCAAAACTGGGGTGGGAGTCACCCTCGCTCCCAAAGATGGAACTGGCAACACAACCAGAACCGTGGCCTAAACCAAGGGTTCCACCCCCCAAGCATGAGATTGAGGAAGGGTGGGTTCCAATGGAACCGACACCCAAAAAGGCCTCGGAGCCTCAGACAAGGTCGTTGGTGCCGAGGAAGGGGGTACTCTCGCAGATTTTGGAAATATGAGCCTCGAAACCGAGGGATCCAAGGGAGGAGAGTACGTAGGGATCGCCCATGTAACAGACTCAAAGCCCGGAGTGGGATGGGGTCTAGGAAAATTTGTAATTCCCCTGGCAGTCAGCAGCTGATCAAAAAGGTGCACCATATCCAATTCTGAAAGGCTCCTGGTGGACCTTACCGATGCCCCTGAGGGGAAATCAGGCTGGTCCAAAAAGGGGCTGAAGGCTTGTCCGGCAAATGGATCCACAGACGGGGTGTACTGGGTCCATGGTGAATTAAAGAATGGCACCAATGATTTCAGTTTGGAAACTGGCAACAAGGGAATGATTGGAGCCAAGAATGGGCTCGGAGCCGAGGTCACAGCTGGGGTAAAGGTCAATAACAGCTCCGAAGTTGTTGTCAGGACTGACATTGGGACGGAGATGGGGGACATCGGTGCCAAGATGGAGACAAACTGGTCGGAACCGAGGTTGTAGGTGGTGCCATAGTCATCAGAGCCGGGGCAGGTGCCGACAAGGCGACCTCGGTATGAATCACTGTAGCCAAACTCGGAACTGAGGTGGTCAGAACAGAGGAGGCAGTACGGTGCTCAGTGGAAGTTTTATGGGCCTTGTGCTTATGGCTTTTGCCCCTCTCACCGGCCGGTAAAGAGGAGTCTGAGCGAGCATGTTTCTTGTCCACAGATGGAGGGGATGAGACCTCTGACGAAGAAATAGCCTCCGAAAAAGGTGAAGGAAGTAGGCCCTTAAGGATCAATTTATTCGTCGCTCATTCAGCATCCGCTGACTGAAGCTGGCACAAATAGCACATGGAGGTTTCGCTGATAAATGCGGAACCCCCAAACAATACACACTCTTCATGAAGGTCACTATTCGGGAGTTTACCACTGCAAGAAGAGCAGTGTTTAAACCCCGTAGTCCCTTTCTTCTCAGACATAATAGGAGACACACACACACACACACACAAAAGTAGAAGAAAGTGAAGAAAAGGAAAGCGGGAAATACCAACAATGGTATTGGGAATACCACAAGGGTAGAAGGGCCAATACCAACAATTGTATGAAAGGAAATACCTGTGTAAAGATACAAGAAATTAGCAAACTAACAGGAAAAAATCCACAAAAACTTGTAAAATTTAGAAAAAATATAACACTTAGCTGGAGAGCTCAGTGAAATGCTGCTATATGGCTGCGTGGCAAACAAGATCTGAGGTAACTGAGTGAAGGGCATTGTGGGTAGCAGCTTAGCTCAAGAGTTTTTGGTGCACGCATGTTTGGTATAATTCCGACTCAGTTCCGAGGGCTTGGAACTAAACCCATCAGTGATGAATAGGAAGAAGATTAACAACTTCAGATTGCATGTTTTCTAGGCCTTCTTTTAAAGAGTCCTGGTGCAAAATTTTGGTAACTGACTGTTGTGAGCCGAGGTAAACAGATCTGTTTGAGGTGTTCTTCACAGCTGGATCAATATTTGGGGAAAAAAAAATGATTCCGTTTCCATTCATGAGGTTCTGTCCTGTGTCTGCTCTACATAATTTTGTTCTGACGGTATGTAAGATGCCTGTAGAATAAGACTGTGCTGGAAAGCTATATCCCAAGCTACCATGGCTAGTCTGCACAGGGTTAAGATCTGGTTTGTTTCCTGTTGCTTATGAATCACATTACTGTGGTGCTGTCTGCAAACACTTGAAAAGGTCCTGGAAACCATAGATATTGGACAGAATTGAGAGCATTTATAAAAGCTAAAGAATAGTTGTATAAAAGCTTACCATAACCATAGACGTCCTTCTCTTCCATGTTGCAGTATTCATACTGTGGGATTTTTCTGCCTCAGGCGACCCGACATAGGCTCCTATAGAAAAGCTTAAGCCTGGCTGCTGTACGTCCGTGGGACATCACATGCAAGGCCATAAACCAGGGACCATAAATGTGATGTCTGCATGCACAGACCTCAGAACTTGAAGCCCAGGATAAGGTGTATAAAAGAACAAGATGAAGCTAAGAAGCAAATGTCCCTAAAGGGCTGTACAGATTCCCCTGTAGGGAGTGGATACAGAGGTCAAAAGATTGACCATCCAGTAGAGATAGAAAAAGGGGGTATGGAGGGTGGGAAGGAATACTGCAACATGGAAGAGAAGGACATCTATGGTTATGGCAAGATTTTACACAACTATTCTATGTCCCTCTATTCCCATGTTGCAGTATTCATACTGTGGGAGAGTACCACAGCTTAGAAATGAAGGGACGGGGCAGAGGTATTAGATTCCAAGAATCCCTGCAGGATTGCCTTGGCAAATCCTGCTCTGGCCCTGGAGACCTGGTCTACCTTGTAATGTTTTGCAAAAGTGTGAACTGTAAACCAGGTAGCTGCTTCCATGACGGAGGCTGTGTCCAGCCCTCTAAGAAAGGCTTTGGAGGTAGCCATGCTTCTTGTTGAATGAGCCCAAACTCTTTGAGACAATTGTTTGCCATGATGTGACTAGCAGAAGAGAATGGATTTCCTAATCCAACAGGAAATGGTTTGTTTGGAGACTGCCTTACTCAAAGCCCTGGGGTGATAGGAGATGAAGAGTTGTTCAGATTTTCTGAAGGACTTAGTTTTGTCTAAGTAGAATCTCAGTTGTCTGTGCACATCTATTGAATGAAGGATCCTTTCTGCGATATTACTTGGAGATGGGAAGAAGGTAGGTAAGTGAATGGACTGGTTTAAGGCTAGTTCATTCACCACTTTGGGCATGAAGGAAGGGTTTGTGCGCAAGGTGACCCTGTCATTGTGGAAGGTTGTGTAAGGAGGACAGGCCATGAGGGCCTGTAGTTCAGACACTCTTCTAGCGGAGGCAATGGCCACTAAAAGAATGGTTTTCCATGTGCACATTTGTAGAGAAGCTGTGCTGGCTCGCTGTCTCAAAAGGAGGTAGGGTGAGTTTTTCCCAGCACGAAATTGAGGCCCCAGTGAGGAGGGGTGGGTTTTCTTGGTGGTCTGACATGCAAGTCCCCTCTCAGGAAAAGTTTAACATCCAGTCTGGAAAGTAGCGGTGGCTGTAAAGGCAAGCAGGCTGAAATTTCAGAAAGGTGGACTTCCTTAATGAGCTTGCATATATAGTAAAGGACAAGTGAGGGATCTGCCTAAAAAGGGTCCCTATCCTTAAGGGAACACCATTTTGAGAATTTTTGCCATTTAGACAGTCAGCTTTTCCTAGTAGTTGGAATCCTGGCATCCCTCAGGACTGAGAGCACATCCTCTGAATAATGTCTGAAAGGGATCAGAAGTTGATCAACCAAAGAGTTAGATGCAGCAAAAGCAGCTGGGGTGAATGAGAGATCCTTTTTGTTGTCTGAGTAGGTCCACCTTGTGAGCTAACTTGTTGTGATTGCCCTTGGCTAGGGAGAGAAAAAGGGGGAACCAGTGTTGGCTTGGCCAATAGGGAGTCAGCAGCAAGATTTTTGGTTGGTCCTTCTTGATCTTCAGTAGGACCTTTTGTATTGGAGGGAAGGGAGAAAAGGCATACAGAAACATTCAATTCCATGGAAAGCTGAAGGCATTCACCACCCAGGCTAGTGGAGTGTGATCCCTGGTGCAGAATTTGTTTAGTTGTCTGTTCTGAGGGAGGCAAACAGATCCACTTGAGGTGTGCCCCACTAGTGGACAATGTCTAAGGTGTCCCTGTGCAACTTCCATTCGTGTTGTTGAGAGGCTGTTCTGCTGAGTAAGTCTGCTTGCTTGTTTTCCTGAGAGTGGATGTAAGTGCCCTGCAGTAAAAGGTTGTGATTGGCTGCTGGATCCCAGATTTGTATGGTTATCCTGCATAACTCGTATGCCTTTGTCCATCCTTGTTTGTTCAGATACCACATGACAGTCGTGTCGGTCACAATGTGGATCAGCTCTGGTTGCAAGATGGGAAAGAAAGATTTTAGAGCCAGCAAGATTGCAGTCATTTCTCTGACGTTGATGTGTTGCTTTTTCAGGGCAGGGGTCCAACTCTGTTGTACCCTGAAGTCCTTTAACGTTGCTCCCCACCCTAGGTCTGATGCATCTGTGTGCATGGATTGAGTGGGGGGGGGGGGTTGGAGAGGAATGCCCTGGTTCTGTCCGATTTGCTGAATCCACCACTTCAGTTCTTTTAAGGAGGGCAAAAGGGGAATAACTTTGTCTGGTGATGTTGGGTCTGAGACCACACATTCTTTAGGTACCATTGGAATTTTCTCATGTGTATCCTGGCTAATGGGAGAATGGGAATAGTAGTTGCCATGAGACCTAGGACTTGCAAAAATTGTCTTGCAGAGAGATGAGATTCTGAAAGTAGGCTTAGAAAATGGGTGGAGAGAGACTGCACTTTGTCCGGTGGGATAAAGGATCTCATCAGGTCTGTCCTGATCCTGCAGCCTAGGAATACTTTGTCCTGTTGAGGAAGCAGATAGACTTCCTGAAGGTTGAGAGTGAACCCTAAGTTGTGGAGGAGCAACATGGTGAGCTTGAGATGGGGTCTGTAGAGTGGACTCTGATTCTACGAATGAGAATGTCATCCAGGTAAGGGTAGATTTGGATTCCCTTGTTTCTGCAATAGGCAATGACTGGGTCCAAGCACTTTGTAAAAACTCTGGGGGCCATAGACAAGCCAAAGGGTAAGGCTGTAAACTGAAAGTGTGAAGAGTGGCCAGTAAAGCCCAGAAATTTCCTGTGGGATGGCCTGATAAGAATGTGCAGGGAAGCATCCTCTAGGTCTAGAGTGACCATGAAGGCTTGGGAGGGGATGAGGGATAGGAGGGTTTGAAGGGAAAGCATCTTGAAGGAGGGAACCTTCAGGAACAGGTTCAGATATGATAAGTCTACGATTGGTCTCCAAGGGCCATTCTTTTTTGGAGCTAGGAAAACACGGGAATAAAAGCATTGTCCTCCTTATCCTGAGGGAACTGGCTCTGCAGTTTCTTGGGTTAGGAGTTCTTTCAGAATGAGAGGGAACAGATGAAGCTGATTTCTTGGAGGGAACTGGATTCTTTTTGGTTTTGGTCTTTCCTTCCAGGATAGGAAATATCCTTTTTGGATGATGGAAAAAACCCAAAGATCTGTTGTGATGGATTTCCAGAAGGGAAGGCAGTGGGCCAGGTGGGTGGACAGAGGTAGTTGAGCAAGACAACCATGTTGAAGAGGGCCCCCTCTTTCTGGAAAGGGCTGTTTGGCTGGTGACAGAGTTGGGGGGGGTCTGGAGTAAGGCTGTCTCCTGGATGCCCTGCAGGCCTTGAGGAGGAAGGGCATGATGTTGAAGGAGTCCTTCTGACAAAGGATGTTTTTGCTGGGTAGTTCCTACAATATCTAAGGAAGGGGGACATCAGAAGGTGCTTAATGTCTTGTGGTTCTTTGCTTTTCTCTTGTACGTTTTTGAAAAGTTCTGCTAAGTTTTTCCCAAATAAAAGGTTGTGGTCCAGAGGAGCATCCATGACTTTGGATTTAAAATCCTCTGGTAGAGGTTGTAAGCAAAGCCAGAAGTATCTGCATAAGGCAGATGCAGAGGCAGCTGACCTGGCTGAAGCCTCTGCTGCATCATAACTGCACCTGATAGAGTGTCTGGCTATTTGTGTAGCTAGAGACAGTTTTGATGCAATGTCAGCTTGGTTGGACAGTCTGGGGTAGAGGCCAGCAAGGTGGAAGCCTGCGAGACAAGGTCCAGGGCATATTTAACCATGTGGGTTTGATAATTAATAGCCCTGAAGGCCAGTGTAGAGGAGGTGTATACCTTCTTACCCATTCTGTCCATGGTTTTGCTGTCTTTATCTGTTGGCAAAAGTGAAGCAGAGGGTAATAGTCTAGAATGTCTGTCTGGGGACACAGCAATAGCTGCTGGGTCAGCCAGGGGAGGATTAACCAGAAATTTCTGGTCATCAGGCACTTTATAAAATCTATCCGACCATTAGGGGTAGGAGGTTGCGAATCAGGTTCTTGGAGAAAGAGTTAAAGGCATCCAGGAAAGCTGGAAGCACAGGAGGAATAGCTGAAGGAGACGGTGACTCAAGTTGCAGAAGTTCAAAATATCTCTTCTGGGTATCTGACATTAAGGCAGTATCCCACTTGAAGTACTCTTTCATTTTTGTAATAGTTTCCCCAAAGGTAATGTCCTCTGGTGGGGAATCTCCTTCAATAAAGTCTTCATCTGGGGAGTAATAATCTACAATTGAAACAATTTGAGAGGCATAGGAAATGGATTCCTCAGAAGAGGAGTAGGACTGCTCTGGTTCTTCTTCTCCCTGAAGAGTAGTAGTTAAAGGTAGGGAGGAAGCAGAGGTTGGGCTGGGGATCAGCGCAGGAATGTTGGTAGGTGCAGGGCCTAAGAGCCATAAAGGCCTGCATTAGTGAGTTGGTAAACTATTGCCAATCTGGAGCTCCTTGAGGCATGGGGCTCAAGTGTTTAGACTTTTGTTTTTTCTTTGTTGGCGTGGGCTTAGGGGTAAGGCTTAGAGACAGAGGCCTAGGCTGGAGCAGAAGTCTCAATCGGCCAACCAAGTGTCAGTTCCCCATCGATGTCGGTTATGGCCAGCATCTGGCTTAACTCCACGGTCGTGTTTTCCGTGGCTGCAGAAATGGCCTCTTCCAGAGGAACTGTCAAAGCTGACTGAGTAATCAGGTGCCCCTTGGCCCCTATATTGGTAGCCGGTGGGACATCCAATGGCGGAGCGGCATTGGGAGAATGCTTGGATACCTTGGCCTTCTCCTTGGTTGTTTGGCTTGGGCGGCCAACTCGGGATCCATCCTGACAGTGGAGCGTTCTAGTCTTTGATTTTCCAAATACAAGTTAAGTGCAGTCAGGTGGCTGCGTAGGGTCTTTGGTAAGAAAGACTGACAAATGGGGCAGGCCTTATGGTCTTGCTCCTTTCCTAAGCAAAACACACACCGGTCGTGAGAGTCTTTGTGTGGTATCTGGCGCCTGCAGTTACATTTGCTCTTTTTTCCCAGACATCGGCTAAAGGGGGTCTACAGCAACCAAACTCAAGCGTACATAAGAGAAAAAATCTCCAACAGGGTATTTATCTTTAGAAGTCTTTGGTAGCAGGAATGAAGTGGTCGAAGTAATGTTATTTGCAGCTGAAAAGTTCTGAGATCTGTACGTGCAGATGTCACATTTATGGTCCCTGGTTTATGGCCCTGCATGTGAAGTCCCACGCACCTACAGCAGCCAGGCTTAAGCTTTTGTATAGGAGCCGACGTCGGGTCGCCTGAGGAGGAAAATCCCACAGTATGAATACTGCAACATGGGAATAGAATGACATCATTTCTTTTATGTTTGTGAATTTTGCCCTTTTTTGTTCCAAAAATCCTGCACTGTTATCCCCATAGGCTCTGTTCCACAAGCAAACTATGAGGCATTTGTTGTGACTTACTATGTGGAAGAGTTCCCCACAGGGGACTTATCTGCAGAAACAAACTGAAGGCTGGCTGCTGCTCTTGTGAAGCCTGAGCTGCTTCTTCAAAACTTTCCAATCTGACTGGTGATTTTTCCCTCCTTAAAGCTGTCCTATCAGCAGTCAAGATTGGAAGTGTAGGAGAGAGCCAGATCTTTTGGAAGCTGGCCAATTGTTTTGTCTTGGGCAAGACAATCCATATAGCCTAAAGGCTACTGCAGCAGTGGCAATTATGAACATCAACGTTTTCTTTAACAGACACTGAAATCAGAACCGGTATATATACTTTGTGGTTTACTGTATGTACTGAGCAAGCTAAAACTCAAAAGGTTAACAGCAGGAGGTACATCCTGATATGTGTGTAATAATCTGACTTTTAGGTTTTGTTGGTGAAATACCATCATGGATATATAAAGCTGCATAGCTTAGAGTTGGTGGGATTCCCCTGTGCAGAACAATTCAAGCTTCCACAACTTGAGACAGAGACCCCACAAAATTTGTCTAAGTCGCCATTAAGCATTAGAGACAGCATGTGTGGTGTTCAAGGGGGCTGCCCAATAGAGTTCACTCATGTGTATGTGCTACAGGATATGGGGAAAACCAGAAGTCCTGAGAGGCAAGTCGTGTGACTCGGAAGAGTACTTTTCGGGGGAACCTTAACACCAATAATAAAACTGCATCAATGGTGAGGAAATGAAAAAAGTCATACCAATTTATGGAGTTTCCCAGGTGAGGGTCTATGCTTGGGTGGCCCCTGTGTCTGCCCTTTTGTGCACTTTTAATGTTAGCCTCGTCACACCTTCCGGTTAAGCACTAACCAAGGAGGACAGTGTGAAAGTATGAATATTATGCAATGCAGCAATTCCTGACAAAGCATCTGCATACACAATAAAAAAAACTGGCATTTTACAATGTTATTCTCCCAAGAAGAGAACCTTGAACCTCAGATCTCTGTGCATGTGGCCTCAAACAGTGCAGTATTAACTATACGTCTGCTGTCAATAACTCATTAACATCTGCAACACCTACTATAAGGAAGTGTGCACACAACAAAATACGCAAGACTGCTGCAATCTGTACTTGCCTAGGCCACTGTGTGTCTGCTTTCATTGTAAATGGATAACACATCTTCAGTATAGCCATAAAGGTGCAGTCACAGCATGTAGTGATACTTAAAACTTGATGCAACATTTGTGCACCATAGGTTCATAGTTTAGTACTAAGCTAACTGCCCTTGCGAGCCATTTTAAGCCTAGCCAATTACTCCTTGTGAGACTCAAACCCTGCACCTTGTGTTTATAAGGCAAACACCTTAGCCATTAAGCCACCAACCCCACCACAGTACATAATCTGAGGAATATTATGTATTGGAACTGAAATTATGTACAACTATCAATCAATCAATTATAAATTACAAAGAGTTCTAAAAGAATAGATGTCAATAGATAATGCAATCACAGTTAGTTACAAAGTTAAAAAAACACAGTCACTGCATACAAAATATGCAGTGAATTCAAGCACTAGATATTGCCGTCAAGAAATCGTACAGATTCACATGCCTGAAAGACATCTAACTTAATGTTATTTTGGCCTGAAATGCAAACTATCATGCAGGGTGCAGCATTTTCTTTAACAGACGACAAAGGAAATAAAACAATTTCAGATAAGAGAGAGAGAGAGGGAGAATGAGACCGTTTACATTTTGGTATTCTCTTCTTAGGGATGTAAGCAGTCTTTGCAGTTTTAGCCCTTCATTTGTTGCACTGCTTCTCATAGCCGATATCTTAATATCAAAGGATCTACACTCAGATACATCCACAAGGGATCCAGGTGATGCCCAATGTGAAGGTCTTACAAAAATGTAATAATGCAGGCATGGACTGCAGCTGGGAAAAATACACTCCTTCTCAGATGTGTGTCACCTGTTAACACACACACACACACACACACACACGAATACAAGAAAATACATCCATTGTTGCACTTAACATTAGCTACACTTATCTTTTATTACCTTTTTGTATCTGTGTATCTAGCCTAAAAAGTGGAAACGGATTTTTCAAATTTGCTTTAAAACCTTCTCTGGAAGAAAACTGTTTTTCATACAAAAGGCCTTGGACTGGGTTACGATTAAGTGTGAGCAGTCAGACTGCACAGCCATGCAAGAGTAGTACCTAAATGCAAAACAAGCCTTGCTACTAACACAGCAGTTGCACAGATATCCAGAGGTCAATGAGTCTTAGGACCACTTATGCCATGCCAGTACCCTCACAGAGGCCACACCTGCTTTCTCCAGGACAGCTATATCAGTCAATCTCGGAGTAAATTTCTGACAACCCATTGAGTCATCTACGTTATGCTTAAAGGAAGACACAGTGTCATACTACTTAACACGCAGAGAATGTTTATTTCAGAGGTTTAGGAGGTGCTGGGTTATAAATCTGTCCCTCCACCATGTTTTACTTATCCACTGTTGAAGATTTAGGTCCTTAGTTCTAGTACTGGCAGAGCCACTGGACCATGTATGTTATCACTAAACTCCCCAAAAAAGCTGGTAAACCTCAACTCTGAATTACTGTGCCACACTGTCCCGATTCCTTCAAAAAAAAAGTAGAAAAAGTGCACGACTAATATGAATTAGCCATACCCCCCAAGACTGCTGTATTTGCATAAAGATCACTGTAGCAGTACATGCCAGAGCATTCTTACCATTGTAGAACTATGGTGGTCTTTGAACTGCTCAGTCATAACTTACGGGGCAATCCTGCTAAAAACTGGTGCCATTTGCTTAATGCAAGCACATTTCTTAACAGACTTACAAATAATCATAAAAAAGCTAGTTAAGCTATTATAAAATAGTAATATCAAACAACTAATAAAGAAAAGTTTAGCTGGTAAGAATATCAAAAGGGTCTCTAATAAATGAAAAAACAACACTTAAGAGAAAACTACTTAGCATCTGGACTGAATAGTTAATAGATTCATGAAAGAAATGCATCTGAGCAGCTCCAATGGTTTCAAATGGTCAAAAAAAAAGTCAACCAACCAAACTTGCTTTACAGGGCAAACTGATGCCACTCAGTATTAGAAAAAAACGTGTCTGGATCAATGCTCTGCAACTTGACACAGGAAAACCCATAACTTGTGAATTACGACAGAGGTCCCTGAAAATGATGTTTATATGCAGATCACAATGTGGAACAGTTTTCTTTATGAAACAAGCTTCAGTGGAATGCTGCTGGTGTCACGCACGGCAGTGACACTGTCAAAAGTGGAACTGCTGCTTAGAGTAAGAGAAAAAGTACAGTTGTGTACACCTACCATAAATGTAGATGTTCGAGTGTCTTCACTGTTGCAGTCATGACTGTAGGGTTCTCCCCTGCCGGCAGGCAGCCCTCTGTCGACCAGAATCCCAAAGTCTGGGTCCGGCGTCGGCTGTTCAACCATGCTCCCTGACGTCAGAGCGCCAGGAGTACAAAGCTGACAGCCGACGCCATCTTCTCCAGTTTTTCTTGCCCCAGATGTCAGGAGTCCCAAAATGAAGAAGGTCCCATAACCTTTGCAAATACACCTCAGAAGAATGGTGAAAAAAGGAAATACACAAAAGTAAAAATAAGAGGGGACAGGAGGGAGAGCAGACTGCAACAGTGAAGACACTCGAACATCTACATTTATGGTAGGTGTACACAACTGTACTATGTTCATCGTGTTTCACTGTTGCAGTCATGACTGTAGGGTAGAATCCCAAAGCTGAAATAAAGGGAGGTGGTCATTAAGAGGAAGGGGTGGCTAAAAGGCCCTGCAAGACTGCAGAGGCAAAGCCTGCCCTAGACTTAGAGTAGAGAGAGGTAGATTGTAGTGCTTGGAAAAAGTATGCACTGAACTCCAAGTTGCAGCTTCCAAAATGTCCTTGGTAGGAACTCCCCTGAGGAAGGCCGCAGAAGTGGCAGCAGCTCTGGTGGAATGAGTCCGTATACTCCCTGGGATTTGCTTTCCATGGTGAGAATAACAAAATCTGATTCCATGAGCAATCCATTTAGAAATGGTCTGTTTTGAAATTGTTTTTTATGCTTCGTTCCTAAGGAAAAGCTAACAATTGTTCTGATTTTCTGATGTCCTTAATTCTGTTCAGGTAAAAACGTAGTTGTCTGTGTACATCCAAGGAATGTAAGATCCTTTCCCCTTTATTTTGAGAAGTGGGGAAAAAGGTTGGCAAGTGGATAGTTTGATTTAAAGCCACTTTGGAAACCACTTTAGGCATGAAGGTAGGATTAGTCCTCAAAGATACCCTGTCTTGATGAAAAATAATATAAGGTTCCACAGCCATAAGAGCTTGTAACTCTGAAACTCTCCTGGCAGAGGTTAGAGCTAACAGGATAGCTGTCTTCCAAGATAAAAACTTGATGTCAGAAGAGGCAGCAGGCTCAAAAGGAGGCAAGGTTAGTTTTTCCAAAACATAGTTGAGATCCCAAGCAGGAATAGGAGGAGATCTAGGAGGTCTTAAATTCTTAGCTCCTCTGAGAAACTGTCTCATGAGCTGGTGGGAAAAGATGGGAGGGTCTGTATTATAATGAGCAGAAATAGCAGAGGCATGTATCTTAATGGAAGAGAAAGAGAGACCCTTATGTAAGAGATCTGTCAAGTAAAGTAAAATTAAAGTAATATTAGGAAGAAGAGGATCAGAATCCTGAGCCTGCATCCAGGAACAAAATCTTTTCCATATTCCTGCATAAGATTTTCTAGTGCTAGCATGTCTGGCTTCTAAAATGACATCCATAACCTGCTTGGGCAGTAAAGAAGAAATCAAAGGCCCTGGATTAACCAAGCCGCCAGACTGAGAGTTCTGACATGAGAGTGTAGAACCTGACCCTGATGTTGGGACAGAAGGTTCGGAGACTGAGGTAAAACCCAAGGGGGCTCCAGGCATAGGTTTTTTAGAGTTGGATACCAAAACTGCCGAGGCCAATTTGGAGCCAGCATGATTATCAGATTGGGCTTGTCCTGTTTTATCTTCGATAAAAACCCGTGGAAGAAGAGGAAAAGGCGGAAAGTCATATCCCGAGAGGTTCCTCCAACTGAATGACAGGGCGTCCACTTTCCAAGCTTCTTTGTGGAAAGTCCTGGTGCAAAAATTCTGTAGTTGATGATTGAGATGGGATGCAAAGAGGTATATGTGAGGACAACCCCAGACTGCTGTCATCATCCTGAATATTTTGGTGTCAAGCATCCACTCGTGTGGATCCGAAAGGTTTCTGCTCAGACTGTCTTCCAGGAAGTTTTGTTTCCCTGGTAGAAACTGAGCTTGAAGATCCAGATTGCAAGCTAGAGCTGTGTTCCATAGATCCATGGCTAGTCTGCAAAGGGGGTAGGAATGAGATCCCCCTTGCTTGTTTATGTACCACATAACTGTGGTGTTGCCTGTCCGTATTAGCAGTTGTCCTGGTTGTAAAAGATTCCTGAAGGCCAATAGAGCTTTCTGAACGGCTAACATTTCCTTTAAATTGATATGCAGGTGCTTCTGATCCTTTGTCCAAAGGCCCTGCAAACAATTGCCCTGAAAATGGGCTCCCCAAGCATAATCTGAGGCGTCTGTGGTTAGAATCTGAGTGGCAGGAGGCAGACGGAAGGGTTTCCCTTTGTTTAGAGCACATGCCCTGGACCACCAAAGAAATTCCTTTTGAAGGCAAGGAAGGACGGAGATCAGTATGTCTAAATTGTGGCAATGCTGAGACCATACACTTTTAGGTACCACTGTATTTTCCTCATGTGTAGTCTTGCATATGGTACGAGAAGGATGCAGGAGGCCATGTAACCCAAAGCCTGCAGGAATTTCCTTGCAGATAGTCGAGTTAGAGTTACCAAGGTTCTGAAAGTTGAAGCCAGCTGTAATTGTTTTAGGATGTCAGAAATGCCATCTGGGTTGTGGTGTTTAGAAGTGCACCCAGAAAAGTTATCTGTTGTGATGGTGTCAAATTTGACTTTTTTATGTTTACAGAGAATCCCAGGAACTTGAGGAGGTTCTGTACAAATTCTAGATGCTGGAGTAAGACATCCTTGCTGTGTGCCTGAATTAGACAATCGTCCAGATAAGGGTAAATTTGAATTCCCTTGAGTCTGCAGTAAGCTACCACTGGAGCCAAGCATTTGGTGAAGACCCTGGGTGCAGTAGACAATCCAAAGGGCAGCTCAGAGAATTGAAAGTGCCTCGATCCGGCCTTGAACCTGAGGTATTTTCTGCGATCCTGCCTGATGGGAATGTGTAAATATGCCTCCTTTAGATCCAAAGTTCTTTGGACAGCATTGGAAGCAGCTGCTGTAGAGTAAGCATCTTGAATTTTGGAATCTCTAGAAAGGTGTTCAAGACCGACAGATCCAGAATGGGTCTCCATGAGTTTTGCCTCCTTGGGACTAGAAAGAGCCTTGAGTAAAAACCTTTTCCCATCTCTGAAAGAGGAACCAGTTCTATGGCATTCATAGCCAAAAGAGCTTCCACCTGGTTTAAGGCCTCCGTCCATTGATGTTTTGGAAGGTTTGGCCAACCGCTTGGCCTTGGCAAGGTATGAAAATGGAATTTGTAACCTCTTAAAACCACATCCAAAACCCACTTGTCTTGGGTTATTTGAGTCCAATTTTGATAAAAAAGAGAGTTTTCCTCCGAGAGGGGCTTCCAGGCAAGAAGTTCCTGTAGCCCAACAGAGGGAGTCATTGAGTTTGTTTCCTTTGAGATTGTGATCTGTCATCTCCTCCCCTAGGGGTGGAAGCAGTCCACTGTCTTGGTCTATAAGCAGCTTGTGTTTGAGGCCTCCCTCTGGAGCATCTATATCTACCCCTCTGAGGCCTGTCTGAAGAGGGAAAGGACCAATTTTTTGAAGGCCAATTCCTGCTAAATCTAGGTGGCTGTACTTGTAAGAAATCTTTAACTGTTTGCATGGATTTCGCCTTATCCTCCATCTTTTTAATCACCTCTTCAGCTTTTGATCCAAACAAAACATTATGCTGAACAGGAGCATCCAATAATTTAGCCTTTACTTGTTCAGGTAAATTTTGTTCCTTTAGCCATGCATGCCTTCTAATGACTGTGCCAGAGGCAGCACTACAAGAAGCCTCCAAGGCATCAAATCCACAGTGTAAACCATGCTTCCCAACCTGTTCAGTGGCATGCAATAAGTCATGTAATTCCTTATCATCTGCACAGGCAGAAATGGAAGTAAGCTTTTGTTTTAAGACAGACAATAGAAATTGCTGGCATTTAAACATATGAAACTGACAGTTTAAAGCCCTAATGGACAAAGTAGCAGAAGTGTACACCTTTTTGCCCCATCTTTCTAAGGATCGAGAATCCTTTTCAGTAGGAATGGGATGTTTGGCAGAAGTGGCCTTAACTCCCTTAGGACCCTGAGAAATGGTTTCAGGGACAGCAGAAGGGTTCTTGTATAAAAACTGATGGGAATCAGGAACCCTATAATATCTATCAGGCTTAACAGGAGCAGGAGGAAAAGAGCCAGGGGTTAAGTTAGCCTCCGAAAAGGCATCATCCACAATATCCAAAACAGGAGGAATAGCCAGGGGTCTATGTTGGGGAAGAAGAAGAAAATCCCTCAGTCTTTTCTTGGATTCCGAATACTCCTGTCCTTCCCAGTGGAAATGTTCCCTCATTTCATGCAAAGTTTCCCCAAAAGAGAAATCCTCAGGGGGAGAAGCTGAAGGAATGGATTCTTCAGCATCAGAATCCTCATAAGGAGGGAAAGAATATTCCTGATCAGAAGAAGAAACTGAGGAAACAGAAGCCTGATCAGAGGAATCATAATAAACATCCTGCCTTGGCCTTTTGTCTGGTGGGGGATGTGAACCCCTAATCATAGTAAGTAAATCCTCCGCCATCTTGAGTAACTGTTTCTGTGACTTGGGAGCTGGTTCAGAAGAGGCCTGCATTGAAGTCTTTGATTTAGAAGGAGTCTTTGCCTTTGTCTTTGGCTTTGCCTTTACTAGTAGCTGAGTATGCCTGAAAACCCCTTCGGAAGCCGGTACCTGCACAGCGGCTCCGGACCCATCCGAAGGAGCATTGTCCGAAGGTCCTGCAACAGAAATATTTAAAGGCCTGGTTGGCTCCTCATAAGAGTCCGTTTCGGCCATCGGTTCTGAAATGGCTGACGACAGGGGCTGCAAAAGCGCCTCACTGACGACGGCCGAACCTGAAGCTGGCTCTGCTTGTGCGCTATCATCAGATTTGGACCTCGGAGGCCTGTCTTTATCCTTGCGACGTTTGTGAACTCCGGTAGCCGGGACCGTATCTGACGACATTTTGTAGTTAAAGCATCTACTGAAGTAATGAAAAGCAAAATCGTACCTTCGCTTAATTGTACGTTGATTGAATCTAGCACAAAACCGACAACTAGCTACGTCGTGGTCAGGGCCTAAGCAAGGAATATAGTAAGAATGAAAATCCTTATGAGGTATTTGCTTCCCACAAGAAATGCAATTATTAACTTTTTCTGACATCGGAGTGGAGCAAGAAAAAAGTTTCCCCAACGGGGTACTTAGCTTTGAGTGGAGAAGAAAATCTTCGGACCGAAGTATATAAGAAAAATTCGTCAGGAGTCAGTCGACCGGCACTTGTGAACTGCTATCACCGCATGGCAAGAAAGACTGGAGAAGATGGCGTCGGCTGTCAGCTTTGTGCTCCTGGCGCTCTGACGTCAGGGAGCATGGTTGAACAGCCGATGCCGGACCCAGACTTTGGGATTCTGGCCGACCGAGGGCTGCCTGCCGGCAGGGGAGAACCCTACAGTCATGACTGCAACAGTGAAACACGATGAACATCAAAAGAACAGCCTTAACTGCAATCACTGGGTAGGCTTTCTAATACAATTGTAACATGGTGTTTTGCCAGAAGGAAAAAAAATTACAGGAGATTTTCAGCGGACCTGACCACACACACCTCTATCATTCTTTTAAACGAAAAGCTGATCCCAAGTTCACTTGATTCCAAACCTAAATTCATCCTCAAAAAGCCATCATGGAAAGTGTTTTTTTAATCATATGATTTTTTTACTCACATATTTCTTAAGAGAATGGATTTAAAAGTGAAACATAGGTAAACAATGGAATCAACTCCCTCATAATATAACTATTCTTGAGTCTACCTCTCTGTTCAAAAGACAAATCAAAGAACATCTTACTTCACATTGGCTATGTCCCTGTACCAATCCCGACTGAAAGATATTCTCAATACAACTAAATTTTTTGTCCCCTCTCTAAGCCCCTACCTAATGCCTTCTGGAGATGAGAGTTGAATCTTAAGTTATGCCTTAGTTTATTTTATCCTTAGTATTTATTTCTTATTATGTTTTTTGTAGAACATGACTTATACGTTTAAATGTTTTTGCTATCCTCTCTTGTAGTAGATGACTGACAAGTTTTCAAATGTTATTGTTTTTCCTCTCTTGTACCATTTAGAAATCTATGTAGAAAAAAAACTTTTTATCATTGTTATAATTTTTTTTGCTTTTATTGTTACACATTACTGTCATTTTACCTGTACTGGAGCTTTTCTCCCCGGGCCTCTACTGTAAACGGATATATGTCCAGCTAGACTAGCCCGGTCAACAAATGTAAAATAAAATAAATAAAATAAAAGTCCTCTTACTTATACTCTCTAATGTGCCTTTGTTGGCAGCACTAAACACGATGTGTTGACATAATCTCTGTAGACTATGACTCTACACTATGCTGTGGTGACCAAATTCAAATGGCACATATACCTCAATGCCTCAGTTTAAATTGCTGTTATTTACCTGGTACACAGGATAATCAAAAAGGGACAAGTTCAAATTTCACTCTAACAATAAAATCAGTTAGGCTCTCATTAGTGTGATCCTGTCTGCAAGGGACACCGGCAGCACGGTGGTCTCAAAGCTCCATGGTCTAGAGTTTAATCCTGACCTCCAATTGATATCTGTTTAGATCTGTGGTCTTGTCTACATGGGCTTTCTTGGAGTATTCCAGCTCATTCCCATCTCCAAAAAATATATTGACTGACTAGCTAGAGTAAGCTGTCCATGCATATACACTACATTTACCCATGGCTAAAAAGGGCTAGTTCACTTGCCTGATAAATTAATTAGAGAGACAAGGGTATGCTGCAAATACAGCGGAATTCTTACTAATCATCAGCATGCTTTAAGGATACTCTACATGCTGCATTTTAAATGTCATCACAAAGAATAAACCACCAGTCTTTCCCAAAGGCTACTGTCTTGTGACAATGTGATTTCTGTAGATCAGCAGAACAATAGGCAATCTAAGACAGTTAACTTTTCTTGTATTTCTCTGAGAAATGCAAAAAAGCAAACACTATCTCATCACAGAGACTGCAGTCAAACCTGTACTGATCAAGCCAAAATAAACCTCTTAATCCAGTTTAATCATTAAAAAAATTGTATGACAGACTAAGCGGTCTTTTAAATAAAAGTTTTAATCTGAATAGCTGTAGGGAAAAAGATGGGGTGACAGCATTCTGCCACTCCCCCCCCAAAAGAATTCTGACAAAACAAGCAAACTTCTTTTTAAAAAAGAAACAAGCGCTACAGAAAAATGTGCACGTTAAAAAACACAAATGCCAAACATCATCTTGACAATAGGCAATCTAAGACAGTTAACTTTTCTTGTATTTCTCTGAGAAATGCAAAAAAGCAAACACTATCTCATCACAGAGACTGCAGTCAAACCTGTACTGATCAAGCCAAAATAAACCTCTTAATCCAGTTTAATCATTAAAAAAATTGTATGACAGACTAAGCGGTCTTTTAAATAAAAGTTTTAATCTGAATAGCTGTAGGGAAAAAGATGGGGTGACAGCATTCTGCCACTCCCCCCCCAAAAGAATTCTGACAAAACAAGCAAACTTCTTTTTAAAAAAGAAACAAGCGCTACAGAAAAATGTGCACGTTAAAAAACACAAATGCCAAACATCATCTTGCTCTTACCAGTTTTATGCAGCAACTTTCTACATTTTACTTAATACATGTGGAAAATAGGTTATACTCTCCAACGCTGAAACACTGCACCTGGGGTACAAATTTAAATTGTGATTGTGAGGCAAGGGTTCACCCATGTAACTACAGTAAACAAAATAGACCAATGTTTATTCACTTTACATTTCAAACATTCTTTATTTACAGTCTCCTTTGATTTTCTTACCTTTTACATCTCAGACATTTGTTTCATTTAAACCTTGCTCAGGATTGCTATGAACTTCGATTTTGTTTCTCTTATTTCTCGTACCTGTCACCATTCCTGCCTCTTCTTCTTCAAATGCTATACCACAGGAAACAGCTCACAGCCTTAATCCTTTGCGCTAATTGCCAGACACGTGGACTTTATAGAAAGGGATATGGACCAATAAAATGGACTGTTAGAATGGGTGGCTGAGAGGGAATCCGCATAGGCATTCAAGAGGACACGGTAAAGACAGAAAGGATGAGGGGAGGCAAAATGTTAAATGCCCTTAAGGGCAAACTAAGACACTACATTAAACAGTACTACCATCAATGGAAAGAAGCAAAATTTGCTGTCCATCATCCTAGACGATGATATTCTCTCCCAATAATTACACGTTCCACACACAACCAGGCTTAGGAGACACACAAGAAACAGACAAAACTGCTGAATGCAGAAGGCAGTGTAATACAGAAATAAACAATTTATTATACTGCTGGTATGGAGTTTCTTTGTTAGCACTCTATGTTCCACAACTAGGTATCTAATATGCATTTATTTTTGCTACTTTTTATGTCTAGGGGGAGAACTCCTATACAGCATTCTGTTAGTACCTCGGTACTCATTTTCCCTTCTCACATTCTACATGCTGCAATGAATGTAGCACTTGCATGCAGTCTCCCATGAGAATGTAGTCTAGCATCCACCCTGTCAGGCGTATGTTGAACATTGTTTTAGTCAAAAGGAGGCAGACATCAGGCACAATGTATACATTCTGATACAACAAGAAAAATCCAAAGTTAGAAGAGGTGTCTGGAAAGAAAACATGGTTAAACAGCCTCATACAGGAAGACGTTCTTGACATTATGGCTTAACTTTGGTTTGGTAAGGCTCCAAAAGTCATTACAAAGTGATGCCTCACCCCGCTGTGTACAGAGATACACTCATTTGTTCCCCCTCTACTCCAAAGATTTAAGTCAAAGGAACGGCTGTACAATATGGGCTTTACAGTCATCCAGAGGAGAGGGGTATCTATGCAAGATCACTACATCTGCACAAAGGCCTTAAACCGAGGAGAGATTTTTTTTTTTTGGAAGGCAATGCTATTCAGACCAAGTGCCACTTGCTAACAAGGGGTCCCACAGCTGAACAGGCCACTCCAGTCCCCCTATCTGCACAGGCACTTCTGGAATGCTTGCACTTGTGGGGGCCTACAGTCATGCTATCAACAGATGACCTGTTTTTGCCCTCGCAATGGTCTTCAGAAGTCCATTGAAGCCTTACTGAATTTAGCAATGTGCAAACAAGTTTTAGTCGCAATCCATGATGCATCACACACCTTGCTTGACACAAGATGAACGTAGTACACAGTTCAAGAAGTTGGGTGAAATAGGGTCAATCCTTCGCTTTTGGTTTACTGTGGATTTTGGTCCTGCTGATGTTGTCCGTCACCTTCTTGGGGCTCTTCTATCTGGTCTTCTGTAGGAACGTCCTGTGCCACAGCTGACTGCCTGGCTTCACTCGTCTCTGGTGTTGGTAAGTGATCTTCAACTAGTGGCTGGTAATTGGGATCTTCCTCTGGTGCATCAAATATTGCCTTCCTAGCAGGAATCAAAAATTCTAGCATTAGAGTAAGAACTGTTCCCAATAACAAGCAAACAATAACCCAAATGCTGAGTAGGTGTGCGTCAGCTAACTGTACTGCCGTCAAATTTCTTAGTAAATGCTTTGTCAAGTTTTATTTTGCTTTATTTTTGTTTTATTTTAAATTTAACTGGGGTAGAGCAAAAAGAAAGGAACAACAAAGTTCAACAATTTCAAAACTGATTCTTATTGTTTAAAGAAGAAACAATGAACAAAATACAGAAAAGCGGAGCCCTGTGCAACAGATTTAATTTACTATACCTAAATCTCTGTCTCTATACTTTGGAATTCACTACCTGTAGCTACCAGGTCTATGCCTGCACTAACCCATTTCAAAGCCTCTTTAAAAAAATCATCTAAAAAAGACATGGCTCTGCATAAAGCCTGCCTGATGCTCAGCTCTTCCTCTTCTTCCACACTAGCCTCATCCTCCTCTTCTGTCACATTTCAATCCTTCACAGTTTGCAAGATCCTAAAGCTCTTCTAACTCCTTTTCTGTTTCTATACCACATCCTTAAGCTACTGCTCAGGCTGTACTGCTTTTATTCTTTTTAACTCCCACTATCTTTCTGCATCACTACATTTCTGGCTATTATTTTCCTAACTGAAACTAACATTCTATTTTTTTTTATGTACTACAGCAGTCAGTGTCACACACTGCACTACCTACATACTACTTTTTGAACACTATCTACATCATGTATGGTGAGAGCGACTATTATTATCTATATTGTTTTAACTCTATAGAATCATCTAGATGTGTTGTATATATTGTAATATCTTGCAATATAGCTTGTTCTTTCAACTTATTTTGTATAGTATTTCTCATGTGATCTGTACTGTATTGTATTTTTACTGTATTTTTATTGTACTCTGTATGTGGAGCTTTTATCCCCAGGCCTCTGCTGAAAATGGGTTTTGTAGATCCAGTCAGACCACCCCGGTAAACAAATGTCAAATAAATAAAAAAATATTAGGGTATAATTATACCACCTGTACGCTTTTAAGATGTACAGATTTTTATACATCCTATGCAGACCATATACTCCTTAACAAACCAATACAGGCTTTTCTAAACCTCTATCTCAGCCCCATTTAGACTTAAAAAAAAAAGGCAAATACACTACATGCACTAAAATACAAATGACAGCCTTCAAAACACCACTCTTACCTAAATAAAAGATAATGTGGAGAGAAATAAAATACAACCATAACCAGCCAACTGGAAAACTGCATTACCAGGCATGCAGACCGTGTATAAGTTTGGCAGTCACCACTTTAATCTCCCAAAATGACTTATAAATGCTATTTACTGTCCTCACACAGTATGAATGGTAGAGTACCACGTCACCAGTGAATGAAATAAAAAAAAATTGCCCTGACAGTCTGCTGTCAAAAAGACAAGCCCACTACTGATCATTTTTCAGTATCCCAATACTTGTGGGGTTTCCTGCTGAGGGTAACCTAATGTCTGTCTGGGGTACCAAAGCCAAACAACCTTCTTGATGTTCTGTATGTCCAATATATTACCTCAACCTACAGGTGTAGGAGCTCAGTTCATCTGGTCCAATTATCTCAACCTACAGGTGTAGGGACTCGGTATATCTGGTCCAGTTACCTCAACCTACAGGTGTAGGGACTCTGTCCGTTCAGTATAGTACCCCAACCTACAGGTGTAGGGGTACATAAAAGGATGTACGAGTGTAGGATCCTCAGACAATCAACCTCCTGCAGACGGTTTGAGTAAAAAGAGCAACAAAAAGAAAGCATGTGTGTATAATGGGCGGGGGGGGGTTGTCTCTGGTAGGGTGGAGAGGGGCACACTGCCCACCTCGGTCCACAAAGCACAGGAAAGGTAGAGGAAGGAGGGAGGAAAGCATACTGCAACAGGAGTAATATAACATCTACTGTTACGGTAAGTTCTTAGACAACGACAACTGCACTATGTCCTTCCCTGCACCACTGTTGCAGTACTACAACACTTGTTGGCGATTCCCAAAGCTAACAGTTTTTGAAGGAGGTAGGATTAGGTAAAGTGGCACTGTCTACCAATCCTACAAGGACAGACCTAGTGAAAGAGGTCCTAGACCTGGAAAATGCATCTACTCTGTAGGGCTTGGTGAAAGTGTATATATAGGTCCACGTGGCAGCCTTCAGGATGGATGTGGAATCAATGCCTTTGAAGAAGGCACCAGAGCAGGAGACAGCTCAGGTGGAATGGGCCTTCACTATGGCTGGCAGGTCTTACCATGGAAGGTATAACAGAAGGACTCACAAATCTAGTTCAAAATAATCTGTATGGAGACAGGGCTTCCCAACTTACCTTTTTTGGAAGGAAACAAAAAGTTGTTCTGAATGCTTTAGTTATCTCCCAGGTTAAATCTTAGCTACCTATGTACATCCAGGGAGTGAAGGATTCTATCACCTTTGTTTTGTGGATTAGGGAAAAAGGCTGGCAAATGAATGGACTGGATCATAGATAGCTAATCTACCACTTTGGGCATTAAGGAGGGCTTAACCCTTAAGGAAACCTTATCCTTGTGGAAAATAAGGAAAGGAGGGGTTGCCATAAGAGCTTACAACTCCAAAACTCTTCTAGAAGTTGTAAGAGTGACCAGTGTAAATGTTTTCCAGGTAAAGAATTTCAGTGAAGCTGAAGCTATTGGTTCAAAAGATGGAACGTTAAGTTCTTCCAGAATAAAGTTCAGATCCCAGAGGGATAGCTTTCCTGGGAGGATTCAGGTGAAGTACACCTTTTAAAAATGGTCTGATCTCAATTCTGGAGAACAATGGTGGATTTACAAGCTGGCAAGTGGAGACAGCAGATAAGTGGGCTTTGATGGAAGAGTAGGTCAAACCACAACCTTGATTAACTTACACACGTATCATCATGGAACTTATAAACAAAGATATTGGTAATCTCCAAACTCTGGACCCCACCCAGTTCAGGTTTATAAAAGGCAGATCATGTTTCTTAAACCTGATAGACGACTTTGAAGCAGTCACCAAAGCCGTAGACAAGGGTAAGGTGGTTCACACAGCCTATTTAGATCTCGCCAAGGCTTTTGACACCATCCCCCACTCTAGAATTATAGACAAACTCACTAAACTAGGTATAAATCCCTATGTCACAAGATGGGTTGCCAACTGGCTCACTGACAGAACCCACACTGCGAAAGTAGCAGACTCCAAATCTGAGTTCAGACCAGTGACAAGTGGAGTACCACATGGTTCAGTCCTGGGTCCTCTCCTGTTTGGTATCTACTTTTCTGAAGTACAGGCTAACACAGAAGGTCTTTGGCTAATGAAGTTCACAGATGACTTCAAACTAGGAGCCATAATCGAAACTCCTAATGATGTGGACATCCTACAAAAGGGCCTCACTGAGACAGATGCCTGGTGTGAAAGCCATGGCCTCAAGCTCAATGCCAAAAAGTGCATTGTCATCCCCTTTGGTAAAAACTCTGTACCCATGAGCTACCACATAGGTGGTAGTTTACTTAACACCGAAAGTGCGATAAGAGACCTTGGGACACAGGTGGACAGTAGTCTCTCCTTTGATAATCACATTGCCACAGTAGTCAGGAAATCCTTCTATGTGGCACACCTCATTACAAAAGGTTTCTCATCCAGGAAAAAAAGAGGTCATTGTTCCCCTCTACTCGTAGCTCATTAGACCCATTATAGAGTACAACGCCCCTTTTGGTATCTACCTCACAAGGCATCTACAACAACTGGAAAGACCACAGAAATACCTCACAAAGAGGATTACCGGCCTCAAACAGATGCCCTATGCAGACCATCTCAGAAAACTGCAGCTTTACTCCATCGCATATCACCTACTCAGAGGCAATCTCTGCCTAACATACAAAGCTATGTCAAACCCAGATCTGTTGGACATGCTCCACTTAAAGAAATCCCAATCCCTCAGAGCTACACGCTCTAGGGACCTAAACCTTGTCACCACAATAAACAGAACATGCTGGAGGGATAGATTCCTGCCCCAGACACTTCCCATACTCTGGAAAAAAACTACCTATCTATATCAAACAAAGCTCCTCATTACCACTGTTCAAGAAAAATCTTGATGATTGGGTGGGAAATAGGAAATTCACCCCGGGGATCACCTCTTTGGCTCTGCTCGACAGGGGCACAGGAAAATAACTTTCTTGGGTGGCAAAAGCCAGGGTACCTTTTTGGCTAGGCTTATATAGGCCCTAGGGTCAATAGCCTAGTACCTTCCTATGAACCTATGTATGACAGAATGGCAGGTACACCCACCAAATAGGGGTCCTTACTCTTCTTGTGACACCATATGGAAAATCTTTTCCACTTGGAGATGTAAGATTGTCTTGTAGTAGGTTTTGTCACATCCTGGAGTGTCTGGAGCACATCCATTGAAAACTGGTGAATGAAAGTAATTAAGAATCTAACCTCCAGAGAGTCAGGTTCAGAACTTGAAGGTTGGAGTGAATCAGAGAGCCCTTGTTCAAGTCCACTCTGTGGATAAGTTGAAGTGATTATCCCTGGCCAGATAAGTAGAAAGGGAAACCAATGCTGCCTATGTCAAAAGGGAATTACTAACAAGATTCTGGGGCTGTCCTTCTGGATCTTCAAGAGAACTTTTGGAATCCAAGGAAAGGGGGGAAGATGCAGAAGAACCTCTCATCCCAGTGAAAGGACATGGGATCTGTCCTCCAGGCCTCGTGACACAGGGTCCTGGAGCAGAACAGTAAGTTGTATATTCTACTTGGAGGAAAAAAGATCTATCTGAAGTGCACCCCATTTGTGGATTATGTCCAGAAAGACCTCTCTGTGCAATATCCACTTGTGGGGGGGGGGGTCTTCCCTGCATCTGCTGATATGGTCTTTGAGGACACTGTCCCCTGAAGGTATGCAAACAGCCATAGAAAGAAACCTGTCCCTGCAGGCAATGTCCCATTGCCATCAGAGCTAGCCTGCACAGCTGGTAAGACTTGCCCCCCCCCGTGTGTGTTAATGTACCACATAACAGAGGTGTTGTCTGTGAACACTTTCAGGGGACCTAGATTCCAAAAGTGAGAGCACACACCTGTATGGCTTGGATGAGAGCTTTCTTCTCCTTCACACTGATGTGCTCCTTGAGTTCTCTGGGGGATCACTGCTCCTAAACTGCTGTGGAACCTGTCCTCAAACCCAGGCCAGGCCAGATGAATCAGTGTGTAGGTCCTGGGTAGGTGTGGATGCAAGGAAGTGAACTCCTGAGTTGAGTCTCACTTTAGAAAGGGCAGGAGAGAGATCTGTAGTCAATGGGGTGATAAGCATTTAGTCCAAACGGATTCCAGGCATCACTGGATCTTTCTAATGTGCAATCTGGCATAAGGCACCAATGGAATTGTGGCTGCCATATACCCTAGAGCTTTTGAAAGTCTCCTGCTGAGGCAGTAGACAGGAGTAGCAAGGACTGGAAGTAAGTTGAAAGAGACAGGACTTTCTCTTGTGGAATTAATGTTGTTATGGACAGGGTATTCAGTCTGCAACCAAGGAAGACTAAGTTCTGGGATGGGATGGAGTCATGGAAGACTTCTGGAGATTGAGAGTGAACCCAGTCCTTGCACAAGAGACAATGTGAACTTGGGAAGTGACAGTTTCCTTAGACAAGGCCTGAATAAGGAGATCTTCCAAGTAGGGGGCAATTTTTATCCCCTGGGTTCTGCAGGACTTTGTGAAGACTCCGGGAGCTGTAGACATACCAAAAGGTAAAGCTGAGAACTGAAAGTGTGATGGAGGCAGTAAAACCTGAGAAATGGATATGCAGGTATGCATCCTTCAGATCTAGGGTAACCAAAAAACCTGAGGGAAGATGAGGAGAAGTGAGGTCTGGACAGACGGTGAGCATCCTGAAAGACCAAACTTCCAAAAAGGTGTTAAGATTAAGCCAAATCTGGGATGGCCACCAAGTTTCCTCTTTCCTGGTGACTAGAAACAGTCTTGAGTGGAAACCTTTTCCCTGAGAAAGCAGTTCTTAAACCAAGGGAAGAAAGATGCGAGCCTGATTTGCGGGGGGTGTAGGAATATCCCTCAGTGATGGAAGCTCTTTCCAAGACACACTGGAAACATTTTCTATGATGGACAAGACCCTTTTGTTTGAATTAATGCATTCCAAGGCTTGGAGGAACATAATGAACCTTAGAGAAACAGGAATATGTGGACCAAGGTGGGAAAGAGGAGGCAAAACACAGTCAGCTGGAAGTGGGTTTGCCTGGAAACAGACTTTCCCAGACTTGGAATCCTGCTGAGGTTTCTCTAGAAATCCTTTCTTAGTAAGTTTCTTACCCTTTTCAGGCAGCTTCTGATCCCTAGAAACAAAGGTAGAGGGTTTAGATGGATAGTTCCTTTGGTATTGTAGGGACTGATGCAAAGGTTCAATAGCAGAGGGGCCAAAAAAAGAAATCCATATGAAGAGGAGAGTCCAAAAGATTGCCTTTAACATCTTCTGGGAGGGGCTGAAGGCTAAGCCATGAAAACCTGTGAATGTCCAAACCAGTGGCCACAGTCCTAGACGACATCTCTGCAGCAACATAGCTGCATTTAATGGAGTGTCTGGCTACTTGCGTGGAATGATCAAGCAGAGAGACAACCTGGGATTTATGTTCAAAATCTATAAATTCAGCCACAAACTTATTCAGGTTTCCAAAATGGATAGTCCTTTGTGTTTGGTAGTTAAGGACAGTGAATGACAAGATGTAAGAGGTAGAAACTTTTTTGCCATACCTCTCCATGACCCTGCTGTCATTATCAGATGGCAGCACAGTGGATACTGGTGGTGAACAGTACCACCTTCATTGATCAAGGTGACATAGCAAATCTACTGGCTGATAAATGTGACTCAAACTTCACCCCCCAACCCCAGCTCCACCAGGTGGAATCCCCTCTAACATACTTCCCTTAACTATCATCAGGGACTAGGTGCTTGCAGCACTTGCTCCATGGGCTCTGACATCATCTCTGATTGCCTCCAGAACAGTTTAAACCTTGAAGTATCAAGACCACTTAAGGCACTCCAACTATAGCCTTGAAACAGGCTATGTTTCAAGTGAATGGAGGACCGCAGCAATCATTCCCCTACTTAAGTGCAGATCAGCAACCTACCCAGGGACCCAGCAGTTTAACAAGCCTAATATGCAAAGCCATGGAAAGAATTATCATGGCATTGGTAAATAAGGACATCGGCAACCTACAGACACTGGACCCATCCCACCTTGACGTTAAGGGAAGGTCATGCCTACCTAATCTGGAAGACCTCTATAAGAGAGTGACCAAGGCAATGGACAATGGTAAAACAGTGCATACTGCGTATCTTGACCTGGCTAAGGCATTTGATACAATACTCCACTCAGGCACTGTTGTCAAGCTCTATGATCTAGGCATAGAATACTCCACTCAGGCACTGTTGTCAAGCTCTATGATCTAGGCATAGAATACTCCACTCAGGCACTGTTGTCAAGCTCTATGATCTAGGCAGAGAATACTCCACTCAGGCACTGTTGTCAAGCTCTATGATCTAGGCATAGGTTCATAGGTGTTTACAAGGCTAAAAAAAGGGCCCTTTTAAGCCTAGCCATGCATCGCAAATCTCTGACAGGTTCTGGTACCCTTGATAAGTGTAAGCAGGGGCTTGGGAGAGATGAAACATTTACAAGCAGGGGCCTGGGTGATGAACCATTAACAGTCTGCCTATGTCCATTACAGACATAGGTACCAAACCAGGGATGAATTACTGTTCCCCATCCAATTATCCAAGTTACACTTGAATTGGGTTAGAGGGGAACTCTGCTTCACATGGAAGGGTAGCCTGTTCCAGAGACAGGGTAGTCTCTGGGATACATACCTGTTTCTCCAGAAGGCCCTACTTATATCACAGGCATGTTTTAATTCTTTAGAATGGGTTAAGTCTGGTGCTCTTTGTTTTGCAGATATGCAGGAGGTCCAGAGTGGGTGTCTGACAATGCCCTTTATGCCAAGCAAAGATCTCCCCTTAATAGCCTGCAGGAGATGGAATACAGGAAATAGGGCCCTGAGGTGATCTGCACAGGACATGTTACTTATGCCCTGTATTCTTTTAATGAGGAACATCTGTGGATGTTCCAATTGTTGGATATGCCTGGTTAGGTACATACCAATGGGGGCATTGTACTCAATGATAGATCTGATGAATGCCGAATACAGTGGAACAATGACTTCCTTGGGCCTAGATGTCATACCTTTGTTTACAAGTTGAGCACTGGAGACGTGTTGGTCAAAGGATGGATTACTGTCTGTGTGTGTCCCTAAGTCCCGGCTACTGGGTCAACTCTAAGGGTTGTGTTGTCAATATGATAATTATCAGGGGTGGATGACTTCCAGAAGGATAGTATGCATTTCTTGGCATTAGGTTTAGTCCATGGCTCTGATGCCAGTTCTGTCTGTCAGTCCTTCCTGGAAAACATTGGTGGTGTGGGATTCAATGACTGCTCCTAATTTGCAATCATCTGCAAATTTAGTCAGACAGAGGCCACTGACATTGGTCTTGACTTCAGAGAAGTAAATGCCAAAAAGGAGCAATCCCAGGGCCGATCCTCGAGGGACTCCACTTGTGACTGGCCTTTTTGTACAGGTGAATTCTACATTTCTAACTTCCTGGGTCTTGTGTGCCAGTTGGTTATCCACTGGGTGACATAAAGGTTTGTACCTATCCTCTTGCATTTGTCAACAATGCTCAAGTGGGGTAGTCTATCAAATGCTTTGGCCAGATCAAGGTAGGCAGCGTGGACCATTTTATCCTCATCCATTGCTTTGGTGACCTTCTCAAAGAAGTCCATCAGGTTGAGTAGGCATGACCTGCCCTTGACAAAACCAAACTGGGTTAGTCTAATGTCGGGAGGTTTACTATATCATTACTGGTCATTTTCATGACGATTCTTTCCATGGCTTTGCATATGAGACTAGTGAGACTTATGGTTCTGTAGAGTCCAGAGTCTGCAGATGGCCCACCTTTGTGCAGAGGGATGACTGCTGTTGTTCTCCGTTCATAAGGCATGAAGCTTGTTTGGAGGCTACAGTTAAATAGCAATTCCAGACAGCTTAATAGGTCATGTTTCATGCTATTTAGAAGGTATCCTGGGATATTGTCTGGGCCCACTGACAAAATGTTCTTGGCCTTAGAGCATTAAGAACCTGTTCCCTAGTGATAGCAGGGGGAATTACATTTGATGGTATTTCCTTAGGGAAGCTTGAGGGGGGGGAGAGGGGTAAAGTTGGACCTGAATTTCTCAGCCAGGAGGTTTGCTACATCTTCTGGCTCAGTATAGGTGGCTCAATTTACAATGAGCTTTGCACACAATTGTGTACTGCCTTTGAGGGTGCGGGACATAGCAAAATAATGCCTTGTGCTTGTCCTTGGTGTAGGAGGCCAAATTTACCTCAATTTTTTCTTTGGTAGACTATCTGTCCTCCAAGATGTTTATTTAGTTTGATGGAAGTGCTTTTATCCTGCTAGGTTGCTGCATCTCCTAAATTTTGCCATATTTTTCTTCCTACTATTATACAACCTATTGATTTTGTGATTTCACCAGGGTGACTTGTTTTTTGAGTTAGTTCTGTATTTCTTCCTTGTGGGTACAGTTGCCTCTATTCACCTATTGACATGCAATCCAGCCAGCTATGTAAATCCTTACATTACTGGCTGGAACTGCCGACTGGCTCACAGACAGGACCCAAGAAGTCAGGATTGGTAAGACCACCTCCACCAACAGACTGGTCACCTGTGGAGTACCCCAGGGCACCATGTTGGGCCTGCCCCTGTTTGGCATCTACTTCTTGGAAGTTAAGGCTAATGGTCAAAAGCCTCTGGCTCACCAAGTTCACAGACTAAATTAGGAGCTATTATTGATTCTTCCAAAGACACCAACATTTTGAAAGAGGGTTTAACACACAGAATTGACTGGTGCCAAAGCCATGGTCTAAAATGAAATGCCAAAAAATGCAGTATAATTTTTTTGGGAAACTGACAACCCAAGTTAATTACTTCATTAATAAAATGCCCATAAGAGTCGACCCAGTAGTATGGGGTCTGGGAACATATGTAGACAACAATATGGCCTTTGACCAACACATAGCTAAGATAACAAGAAAATCATTCTACATCGCCCAACTTATAGGTAAGGGTATGGCATCAAGGTCCAAGGAAGTTATAGTTCCAATCTACTCAGTCATCATCAGACCTATCACTGAATACAATGCCGCCTTTGGCATATATCTAACCAGACACTTGCAACAGTTGGAATGCCACAAAGGTTTCTCACCAGTAGAATTCAGGGCATGAATACCATGTCCTACATTGATCACACGAAGTACAAAACCTGTATGGTGGCTGAGGAAGAACAGTGTTTTTATACAGACCATCTCCTGGAAGATGCTAGTTTTAGTGGACATGAACTTTGCAGGTATGATCTTACAGCTATAGGCCTTTAATTTTCAATGAACCACATTTCGGCTTCTCCAAGGGATCAGGTGTCCTACTGGATGTTTTCTACTGAAACTGTTTTTGCAGCTTTCCAGAAACTACTCCATTCAACTCCCAGCTTTTTTCTATGAAGCTCTTCTATGATGGAGGGGGGAATTTCATACTGTTGAAGTACATCACCAACTCAGGTCGTTACATGAAGCCAGGCCACATATTCAGAGCTTAGGACAAGCTCTTCCTCCATTTTATTCAGGATGAAGATGGTCTTAATATGGCTTAGCAAACTTTATCCAACTAGACTGGTAAGTGCATTAATTGTTAATATCTGAGCAGGTAACCAATCTTGACCATAGTGGACAAAGACTACTCTAACAGAGGTACAACAGCTTCCATGACCCGTTTCAGGACAGTATCTAGGACTGCTTCTTGTTATACTAACACCTAGCTTTTGGTTCACTGTCTTGTTAAGCACTGTTGCTTTGACCATAATTTCAGGAGTCAGCCTACTTTGATATTTTTGCTAGCCACCCAGCCTGTATGGCTCTTGTCTCCTGGTGGAATTAACAGTTGGCAGATGGAACATAGGACTGATGGTCACTGAGGGACTGGAAGATCAAAAATCAACCAAAACAAAATCAAAGTACTTATGTATGGCATACTAAAGTTAAACACCTGTTAACAAGCAGACCAAGATAAAGTGCATTTTTTTACTTCACTACCACCCAAAATACATGGTAGATAGAAAGCTGTAGTAAATCTCCAACAAAAGTGCTATTTTACAGCTCATGATGGTTAGTAAAGTCATTATCAGACCTGCAGGACTAAAATTTGTGCAGACCTTCCACTCTCTTAGCTACACTTTTAGCTGATAATCACCTCTGTAAACTGGCTTCTGCAAGATCTCTTGCATTCACATTCAAACAAAAGCAGTTTTGCATAGGTTACTTACAGAAGACCTCTACTTAGTGTACAGGCCAGTGTCTGGTCTTGTTCTATTTGAATGCATATACCTAGAATGCTCCTCTGGTTAACACCATTACAAAGAACCCAATATAAAAAATAAAATTAATAACAAAAAATGCAACATATTACATATCACATTTTCAGATCATGGAATTAAACTCCTTGCACATTAAGTATTAAAGCATTAGTCAGTCATTAATTTCCAGCAAAAACAATCTGCACACACATACATATATATGTATTTGGATCTACTTTAGTACAGCAAAATGCCATAAGATCGAAAGTTTGTTTGTTTTTGTTTGTCTTTTGGCTTTTACCCGGTAAGGATCGAAAGTAAAAAAAAAAAAAAATGAGCCAAAAACATTGCAAATGAACATTGGCAAAAGTTAATGCCGAAACCATTAAAACTCAAATCACCTAATATGCATGTCCGGAAGCAACACAAAAATCGAGCCAGACTCAAACAACCTACACATTCAAACACATCAATTAAAAAATATACCTTTCTTCACGTTGTTGCACAAGCCCCCCCCATGATCCCCCACACCTCCCCTGCAAATTATATATACCAACTCCGAGATTGCATTACATTGGGGAAAAGAGTAAATGTGCCGATCCTCACTGTATGGCGAACTTTATTCACAATCATATTATGCTTAAATGAAGAAGATGTTTTTGTAACTGCAGAACGATAATTCTAAGCCTCTGCAGAGCTTCCAGACATGCGCATCAGGTGATTCGATTTTTAATACTTTTGGCAAAATTAGTATTCGTTAACATTCATTTCCGATCTTTTCGTCTCAGCTTTCTAAATATCTGTGTTATGACAGATCAATCTACTGAAACAGATCCATATATTTACAAAAAGGTCTATGTCAAAAGCTGAAGCTTTCAGGAACTCGAAATTCATATTGTTGAGACGATATGCTCAAGTTTTTGAAAACTTGAACTTCAAAAAAACAACAAAAATCACTTTTTTAAATGTTTTTGCAGAGGGGCAAGCACTCCTGCACCCCAACCCCCTCCCCCGCATATTATATATCTACCTATATACATACATTATATACATCTATTTACATACAGTGCATATAAAAAGTGCACACACCTCTGTTAAAATGCCAGGTTTTTGTGATATTAAAAAATTAGACCACAATAAATAATTTCAAAACTTTTTCCCACCTTTAATGTGACCTATAACCTGTATAATCCAACTGAAAAACAAACAAATCTGTTAGGGGAAAAATTATAAAAAAATAAGCATACAATAAGCTGGTTGCGTAAGTGTGCACACCCTTAAACTAATACTTTGTTGAAGCACCTTTTGATTTAATTACAGCATTTAGTCTTCTTGGGTAAGAGTCTATCAGCATGGCACATCTTGATTTGGCAATATTTGCCCACTCTTCCTTGGAAAAGCACTCCAAATCTGTCAGATTGCAAGGGCATCTCTTGTACACAGCCCTCTTCAGGTCACCCAGCAGATTTTCTATTGGATTTAGGTCTGGGCTCTGACTGGGCCATTCCAAAACTTTAATTTTCTTCTGGTGAAACCATTCTTTTGTTGATTTGGATGTATGCTTGTGGTCATTGTCATGTTGAAAGGTAAAATTCATCTTCCTCTTCCAGCTTTCTAGTAGATGCCTGAAGGTTTTGGGCCAGAAGTGACTGGTATTTGGAACTGTTGATAATGCATTCCACTGAATAATGCCCTAGTTCCAGCTGAAGAAAAGCAACCATTTGAGGGTCATGCTGCTCAACGCTATAAGTCTAAATCTTGAAATGCACTCGCTCGAAGTACTCCTTAAAATGGAGAACATTGACATTTGTGCTGTAGCAGAGACCTGAAAGGTTCAAGGCAGCAGAACACACCCCTGCACTACCAGGCTACAACTCATTCCACACCTTTCGGCCCGAGAACTTGGACCGAAGCTCCAAAGGCGGTGGTGTTTCCATATTCATAAAGGATGCGCACACCTCGAGACTGGAAGCCCAACATAACGCATCTGAAATACTTCAGGTGCAGCTAACATTGGGTAAGACAGGTCCCCAACCATGTCCCAAGATTCACACTTCACATTCCTAAGCACTCTGGAGAATATTAGGGTCCAACCTAACACACTCATATTGGGCGACTTCAACTACCCCTCCATAAACTGGGAAAACTTCTCCTGTACCAATACATTTGCCCAACGCTTTCTGGAATTCATTAATTTCAATGCCCTGGACCAGCTTGTTCTTACCCCTACTAGAGGTATCAACATCCTTGACCTGGTCATTACTAACATGGGTGACCGTTGCTCTACACCAATAGCCAACTCCTCCCTGGTTAGATCCGATCACAAGCTAATCACCTTTGAAATTCACATCCCTTCCACCCCCCCAAACAAAGGTAACCACCATGAAAAACTTCTTCAAAGCTAACTTTGGGCTCCTAAAAAACAGAGGTGGCTAACTTCATGGCACCCATGCAAATGTAGAACAGTTGCATGACTGCCAAATCATACACCAATGCACTGTACAAACAAGTACACAAATGCATGGATCTCACCATACCCAAAAGAACTAAGACACTCTCCTCAAAAAAAGGAAGCCAATCTGGTGGTCCCCTGCCATAAACAAACTCTACAACAGAAGGAAAAAACTGATGCGGAATAAGGTGAAGTCCCAAGACTGGAAAAACTCCCTTATCAGCCTCAACAAAAGGTTGAGATCCCTCATCAAATACTCTAAAGCTAGCTAGGAACAGTAAAGACAACCACAAGGCCTTCTATAGCTATGTAAAGAATCTCCATGGCAATACCCAGATTTGTTCTGAGCTACTGCACAATGGTACCTCCTATACCGAGCCAAAAGATATAGCAAATATACTGGCGGTCAGATTCAGTGTTAACTTTACCCCCCCTCACCCAAAAGGACCAATCAAAATACCAGTAGATTGCCAGGCACCCAGTGTTACTGATGCACAGGTTAAAATAGCACTGTCCAAGGCCAAGAATACAGCTTCTATGGGACCTGATAGTATCCCTGGCTGTGTTCTACATGAACTACAGAGTGAACTGGCACCTCACCTGTGTGCCGTGTTCAATCACAGCCTCACCTCAGGCTTTGTCCTTACCGAATGGCACACTGCTACAGTCATCCCACTCCACAAAGGAGGAGTTACTACAGACCCCAGGAACTATCGCACCATTAGCCTGACTAGTCTGATATGCAAAGCTACGGAATGCATCATCATGGACCTAATAAACAAGGCTATAGGGAATCTCGAAACTCTGGATCCTACAGAGTTTGGTTTTGCGAAGGGTAGATCATGCCTGCTCAACTTGGTTGACTTCTTTGAGTCAGTCACCACAGCTGTGGATGAAGGTAAGGTGGTTCATACAGCCTATCTTGATCTGGCCAAGGCCTTTGATACCATTCCCCACACTGGAATCATAGAAAAACTTACTAAGCTAGGCATCAACCTCTATATCACTAGGTGGGTTGCAAACTGACTCACAGATAGAACCCACAGTGTGAAAGTAGCTGACTCCAAGTCAGACTGCCAACCAGTCACAAGTGGAGTCCCACAGGGTTCGGTCCTGGGTCCTCTCCTGTTTGGTATCTACTTCTCTGAAGTCCAGGCCAACAAGAAGGGACTCTGGCTGACAACGTTCGCAGATGATTGCAAGTTGGGAGCTATTATTAACTCCCCAAGTGATGTTGACATCCTACAGAAAGGCCTCAATGACATCAATGACTGGTGTCAGAACCATGGCCTTAAGCTCAATGCCAAAAAATGTGTCTTCGTCCCCTTTGGGAAAAACCCAGTTCCCTTAAATTACCACATTGATGGTAGTCCACTGAACACAGAAGGTGTTATAAGAGATCTGGGAACACAGGCTGACAGCAACCTCTCTTTTGACCACCACGTTGCATGCCACTGTGGTCAGAAAGTCCTTTTATGTGGAACATCTCATTACTAAGGGTTTTGCATCCAGGAAGAAAGAGGTCACTGTCTCCCTCTACTCTTCCCTCATTAGGCCAATCATCGAGTACAATGCCCCATTTGGCATGCACCTCACTAGACACCTGCAACAACTGGAGAGGCTGCAAAAGTTCCTCACAAAGAGGATCCTAGGCTTTAAACACTTGTCCTATATAGACAGACTCAAAAAACTCCAACTATTCTCTGTCTCATACCACCTACTTAGAGGCGATCTCTGCTTGACTTACAAAGCCATGTCTGACCCAGCTCCGTTAGAAATGCTACATCTAAAGAAATCCCAATCCCTCCACACCACATGCTCCAGAGACCTCAACCTCATTACCACAATCAACAGATCATGCTGGGGGAACAGGTTCATAACCTAGAGACTGCAACTGCTATGGAATAGACTTCCCATACATGTCAAACAGAGCACCTCACTGGACCTCTTCAAGAGAAATCTTGATGAGTGGATGGGAAATAGAAAATTCACCCAGGGGATCACTCCAGTGGCTCTACTCGACATAGGCACTAGGAACTAAGGTTGGGTGGCACGATGCCAGAGTAATCCTATGGGCTATGCTTGTAAAGGCTCCAGGGCCATTAGCCTTGTACACATCTCTGAACCTATGAACCAAAGCATGATACTGCCACCACCATGCTTCACCGTGGGGATGGTGTTCTTTTAGTGATGCAAAGTGTTGTTTTTGCGCCAAACGTACCTTTTGGAATTGTGGTCAAAAAGTTCAACCTTGGTCTCATCAGACCATAACACATTTACCCACATGGTTTTGGGAGACTTGATGTATTGTTATGCAAATTTTAGGCAGGCCTGGATTTTTCTGTATAAGAAAAAGCTTCCATCTTGCAACCCTACCCCATAGTCTAGATATAGAGAGAATATGGGAGATTGTTGTCACATGTAGTACACAACCAGTACTTGCCAGAAATTCCTGCAGCTCCTTCACTGTTGCTGTAGGTCTCTTGGGATCCTCCCTGACCAGTTTTCGTCTTGTCTTTTCATCAGTTTTGGAGGGATGTCCAGTTCTTTGCAACGTCACTGTTGTCCCATATTATCTCCACTTTTTGATGACTGTCTTCACTGTGTTCCACGGTACAGCCAATGCTGTGGAAACTTCTCCTGACTAATACCATTCAACAATGAGATACCTTTGATGCTTTGTATGCTCTCTGCGAACCACTGCTTTTGCTGCAGCAGGCAACTGAGTAAATATCAGGAAAATCCTACTAGGACAGCTGAACTTTATTTGGGGTTAATGAGAGCCTCTGTAATTGATGGCAGGTGGGTACCCCAAAGGTGCTTCAACAAAGTATTAGTTTAAGGGTGTGCACACTTATGCAACCAGCTTATTGTATATTTATTTTTCCCTTAACAGATTTGTTTGTTTTTCAATTGAATTGTACAGGTTATACATCACATTAAAGGTGGGAAACATTTTGAAATGATTTATTATGGTCTCATTTTTTATATCATAAAAACCTGGCATTTTAGCAGGCGTGTGTACACTTTTTATATCCACTGTATATACATATATACATTACATATATATATATATATATATATATATATATATATATATATATATATATATATTGTCCAAAAGAATGGAACTCAACTATAAACTGCACAGTAAACACAGTAAAAATCACGAACCAAGAAGAAAAACTGTGCAGAAACACGGAGACAGCAACAGCTAAAACAGCAATATTTTATTTTGTAGTTGTAAGCGCTTTCACACCCTTCGGTGCTTCCTCAGACAATATATAGCTTGAGAAGAGCAACTTAAATAGATCCTATACAAATTCAAACAGACCAATAAAAATTCACCTGTCATTAATGATTCATACTGACTTAAAGAGATACTGGATAAAACAAGTGTAAAATACAGAGTATCACTAAAACATATATATAATAAGCTCATTTCTTAGGCAGCTTACGCCCTTTTAATGCTGGTTTAATAGAAACAGTATCATTAAGACCGGAGCCCAGATGCGCTCCCAGTCTAAATATCCATTTAATTTCCATTGTATCAGTATAAGCATAAGATCTGCCTAATGTTACTATGTATAATTTGTACTACTTGAAACAAAAATGAATGTGCAGCGCCTTCAGTTACCATATGCTCAGCTAAAGCACTATGCAATAATTCTTTCCTTGTACAGTAAACATGATCCCTTATACGTTCACAGAGTCTTCTATTTGTTTTTCCTACATAAAATTTGGCACATGTAGAACATTGGGCCAGATAAATCGCATTCTTGGTGTTACAGTCAGCCTGCACCTTAAACTGCCAAGTACGTTTAGTGTCCGGGTGTGTAAAAAATTCCTCCTGAGTAATAAATTGACAAAAACTGCAATTATTGCATTTGTCTTTTGAAAAAGGCTGTTGACTAGTTCTTTTATTCGGATAGCATAATAGTTGCTTTAGTGTATTCTTATTCTTGTAAACCACTCTCGGACGTAGACCAACTATTTCTATAATGTCCTGATCCGTGTGCGAAATATGCCAATTCTTATATAACACATTCCTGATGAATTTAACATCAGAACCATATGGCAAGATCAAAGGTACCCCTTGTGTGTTCCTGCTACTATTCCTCTTGGGCATTTTCATATTAGAAAAATAGGGACTGGCTTTTCCGCCCCTTTTTCTCATAGTAGTACCTATAGCTTGGGATACAGCCTTCTGCTCATAGCCCCTGCCCACAAACTCTGACTTGAGTATCTCTAGATTCTCTTTCAGGGTGTCATTATAGGTTCATAGGTTCATACTAGGCTATCTGCCCTAGGGCATTTATAAGCCTAGCCAGAATGTGTTTGGCTTTCGCCACCCATTTTAAATTTATTTTGCTATGCCCTTTTTCGAGGTTAGTATACAGTGCCTCTATCTAACAGTGACACAGAAGTGATACCCGGGGTAAACCTACGATCTCCCATCCACTCATCAAGATTCCTCTTGAAGAGAGTCAATGAGGGACTCTGCCTAACCTGGACTGGGATTTTATTCCAGAGTGAAGGGAGCCTCTGGGTTATGAATCTGTCCCTCCAGCATGTCCTATTTATTTCAGTGCTGAGGTTCAAGTCTCTCGAGCGCGTAGCTCGATGGGATTTGGATTTTCTGAGGTGCAGCATGTCCATTAATTCGGGTTGGACATGGCTTTATCGTCAGGCACAGATCGCCTCTGAACAGGCGGTATGCCACTGAGTAGAGCTGGAGTTTCTTTAACCGGGCAGCATATGGCATCTGTTTGAGTCCTTTGATCCTCTTGGTGAGGTACTTTTGGGGTCTTTCCAGTTGCTGCAGGTGTCTGGTAAGGTACATCCCAAAAGGGGCATTGTACTCAATTATGGGCCTGATGAGGGATGAGTAAAGAGGCACGATGACCTCCCTGATCTAGATGTGAATCCCTTCATGATTAGGTGGGCTATATAAAATGTTTTTCTAACCACTTTGGCCACGTGGTTGTCAAATGAGAGATTGCTATCAACTTGGGTCCCCAGGTCCCTAATTACTTCTTCTGTACTTAATGGATTTCCACCTATGTGGTAATTTGTGGGCACTTTGTTTTGCCAAAGGGGATGACTATACACTTTTGGCATTTAGCTTGAGGCCATGGCTCTGGCACCAGTTGTCTGTTTCTATGAGGCCCTTTTGGAGGATGCTTGTGTCGGCTGGAGAGTCGATTATGGCCCAGTTTGCAGTCATCTGCGAACTTGGTCAGCCACAGTCCTTCCGTGTTGGCCTGTACCTCCGAAATATATACCGAACAAGAGAGGTCCCAGGACTGAGCCTTGTGGGACACCACTTGTAACTGGTTTGGTGTCCGACATGGCTCCAGCAATTCTAACCATGTGGGTTCTGTCCTTGAGCCAGTTTGCAATCCATCTAGTGACATAGGGGTTTATATTTAAGCTGGTGAGCTTATCTATAATGCCGAGTGGGGTATTATATCGAAGGCTTTTGCGAGGTCCAGGTAGGCTGTGTGGACCACCTTCCCTCGTCAATGGCCTTGGTGACTGTTTCAAAGAAATCAACCAGGTTTAAGAGGCAGGATCTGCCCTTAACAAAGCCGAACTGGGTAGGATCCAGTGTTTGTAGGTCCCCAATATCTTTATTTATGAGGTCCATGATGATCCTTTCCATAGCTTTGCAGACCAAGCTAGTCAGGCTTATGGGCGATAGTTTCCAGGATCCGTTGAGGCACCACCTTTATGGAGAGGGACCACTGTTGCTGTCGCCACTCTTTGGGCACATATCCTGTAGTAAGGCTGAGACTGAACAGTAGTTTTATGTTTGGGTTTAGCTCTTCTTTGAGTTCATGTAGGATGCAGCCGGGACACCATCTGGTCCCATTGATGCTGTGTTTTTGCTTTGGAGAGGGCGGCTCTTACCTGAGCATCTGAGATGTCAGGGGGGCAGCACTCTGCTGGGATAGATATTTTCCCTTTTGGTGGGGAGGGGGGGGGAGTTTGCGCTGAACCTGTCAGCTAGGATGTTGGCAATGTCTGTGGGTTCAGTGTATTTTTTGTCATTTTGGACTAATTCTGAGCATATCTGGGAATTACCACCCAGGTTCCTAACATAACTAAAGAAAGCCTTGTGATTATCCTTAATGTCCTGTGCAATTTTTCTCTCAAAGCTGGCCTTAGACAATTTTATGTGTGCCCGTAGTTTTTTGCTAATACTGATCAGTGATGCTTTCCCTTTTTGGGATTTTGCTTTATCATTTAGTAGCTTCCTCCTTCTATTGTATAGTTTGTTTATGGCTGGGGTCCACCAGACAGGATGTCTGCCTTTGGAGGATTGGGTCTTGGTTTTATTTGGGATCATGATCCATGCATTCCTGAAGGTGTTCATAGAATGCATTTATAAAGGATTCTGGGGTATGGGCCGTATATTCCGCAGGTCCGGGGCTTTGAAGGATTCCACCTCAGTTTTGAGGAGTGTAAAATTTGCTTTAGAGAAGTTTTTCACTGTGGTTTTCTGGGCAGGGGTGGGGTCGGGATGTGAATATCCAGTGAGATTAGTTTATGGTCTGATCTTACCAGTGAGGGATACACTTCTGGTCTGGAGCATAGAGTCCCCATGTTGGTGATGATCAGGTTCAGTATGTTTTCCCCTCTTGTGGGAGTGGTAACAAGTTGTTCCATAGCATTTGAGTTTATAAATTCTAGGAACCTTTGGGCTAGGGTGTTGGAGCTAGAGTAATGCTCCCAGTCTATGTTTGGGTAGTTGAAGTCGCCCAATATAATGGTGTTTGGAGAGACCTTCATATTTTCCAGTGTTCTCAGGAAGGCCGAGTGGGGTTCCTGGGTTTGGGAGGGTGGTCTGTAGCAGGCTATAAACTGGAAGGCAGTTTTACCCACTGTTAGTTGCACATGGATAGTCTCTGATGCTTCGTGCTTTGCCACCAACCTGGAGGTGTGGGTATCTTTGATGAATATCGATACTCCCCTCCTTTTGTGGTTCGGTCCAAGTTTAGGGACGAAAAGCATGGTATGAGGTATAACCTGGTAGTGCTGGGGTGCTCTCGGGAGCCCTGAACCAGGTTTCTGTTACTGCACAGATATCGATGTTCTCCATGCTAAGGAGAGTTTCAGCTGCGTGCATCTTGAGGTTTAGACTTCTGGCGTTGAGTAGCATTACTCTTAGTTTCTTATCCCTTGTGATACCTATGGAGGTGGGTTTGTCTTTTGAGCCTTGCCTAAAAAAGGCACTATGGGGGTAGCAAGAGCCTTTGCCAATATCCGAAAGCCCAGGGGTGACAGGTGCAAGCCGTCCCTAGCGAAGCATCATGGCTTGTCGAGCATATCATCCCAAGCTGACAGGTATTGGATCCCCTTTGAATGACACCAGTACTTAAGCCAATTGTTGAAATTGATCATCTTGTCTTCATATTGTGGCATCATTCTTGGTGAGGGTAAGATGCTACTCAAGGTCAGGGTCATACCGGCCTGGGCTACATGCTCAAAGAGCTCCTTTATGTCTCTTTTCATGTAGTCCAGGGAGGTACGTCTCAGGTCATTCACACCAGCATGGACAATGACTGAGTCATATTTGTACTTGCCTTGGAGTGACCCGAGTGCTTGTGTTATGTGGCGGATCCTAGCACCCGACAGGCTGCTCACCGTGACCCTCTCCTTGTTCAGCCTGGTGAGCGGGACGTCAGTGTGCCTGACGATAGAGTCACCTATTACAAGTGTATCAGGTGTGTTGTTTAGTCTTAAGGGCTGTGACTGTTTGGCACACTGGCTTTGTGAGATATGTGTTGCACGTGTTTTGTTTTGGGGTAGCGGCTGCTTGGGTGTCTGCTTTGGAGGTCTCTGCTGCTTGGCAGATCTTTATTTAGAGCCTCCAGTATGTTTTGTGTGATTATGTGTTTGGTTTGCTGTCGTGGTAGGTCTATGTGAGACTGGAATTGTAGTGAGTGTGGTTTCCTTCTCCTCCTGACTGGTTATGCCAGTACTGAGTTGAGAGAGCTTAGCCTCCAGTTTGGCTATATGGTTGCATCTCTCACATGTGTTGGAATTTGTTGGGAGGAGGAGAGGGTTGTCTGTGTACATGAGGCAGTTGTAACATTGCCTCAAGATTCCCAGATTCACCAGCTGGACCGAGAGGAGATTGACAACTGACCTTTGGACATGCTAGAATAATATTGGGAATTCCTTAATAATTGAAAACCAGGGCCAGTGGGGAGTGAGGGTATAGTGCTTTTAATTTTTAGTGCTGACTTATATAATTGCTTTAGTGAGCAAGTGCCAGGTAACTTAAGTGCAATGTGTTACAGGTAACTTAAATGCAAAACGACAAACAGTAACTTTCTTTCAAGTGAAACAAGGAAATAAGTACAGTAAGCAATGCAGATATCACTAGTGATCCACAGAAGCTGAGAAGCCGTATTAGGTGGAATTAGCGTTCCAGGGAAATAACAAGCAAACAACCAACAAGCATATAAACAAAGCTATATTCAGCAGGCCTGGATCTAGTCTATGCTACAGCAAACAAGGTGTACCAATTTCAGTAAGATACAGTTCAAATATTCAGGCACTATAAACCTTTAACCAGAAATTCCCAGCTCAGAAGGGCAGAGTCCAGCCTCTTCTCCCACAAGAGTGCAGACCACAAACCTTCTTAATGTAAAATAACTGGCCTGAAGCCCAAGTGCTTAAACCAGAACTAATACACTTTAAGAATAACAGACACTGGGCTCTCAATCAGTAGTTCCCAACTTAGAAGGATGAAAGCTACCTGTCCTGCCACCACAGTGCATGCCACAAACCTTCCTAATGTAAAACAACTGGTCTGAAGCCCAAGTGCTTAATCCAAAAGACTTAGAATGACAGCTAAACTTTAATCAAGTTACTACCAAGCAGTAATAAATACAATTGAATACTTTAGAGAATGCCTGGATTAGTACTCAAGTTACACAAACAAAGCTAGATCCAGCAGGCCTGAATCCAGTCTATGCCACAGCAAACAAGGCGCACCAACTTCAGTAAGAAGCAGTTCAGATATGCATGCACTATAAGCCTTCAATCAGAAATTCCCAGCTCAGAAGGGCAGAGTCCAGCCTCTCCTCCCACAAGAGTGCAGACCACGAACCCTCTTAATGTAAAATAACTGGCCTGAAAGCCCAAGTGCTTAAACCAGAATTAATACACTTTTAGAATAACAGACACTGAGCCCTCAATCAGCAGTTCCCAACCTAGAAGGATGTAAGCTACCTGTTCTGCCACTACAGTGCAGACCGCAAACCCTCTCAGTGCAAAACAACTGGTCCGAAGCCCAAGTGTTTAAACCAGAAGGCTTAGAATGAGTTACACCAAGCAGTAATAAATACAATTGAGTACTTTTAAGATGATGCAAAAGTAAAAAAGTAGGTAGAAACACAAGTACAGTAAAAGCAGATGAAAATTTTTTTTTTTTTCTGAACAAGTGCTGAGATCAAAGAAACAGATTTGAGTGCTGAAACTAGAAAACTGGCTAGTTATAGGGAAAAAAACTAAGCTAGAAGGCTTCCCTCCAACACAGAAGGGCTTGGGGGCTCAGAAGCCTACAAATAGTCTATACCACTTAACAGGAAAGGCAGGAAACAAGCTTAAATTTTTTTTTTTTCCTGTTTCCCAGATGCTCTCTTTGTACACAGTAGGAGTGCCTGAAATCAGAATATGATCTCACTGCACTCAGTTGAGTGAGCAAATGAGATGGGCCCAGAAGGAGTATCCAAGTATCCAGGAGTATTATTAACTGTTAGCCTAGCTACTCTCAACGTCTGTCCATGCACTATACTAGAAAAAACATGCTGAGGATGCATACTAGTTCTATGTAAAAAAGAAGGACAGTAACATTCCTTACGATACAATTCTGTAGTCAAAAAACCTTCACTATTTACCGAAACCATGACATCTAAAAATTCTATGTTGGTTTTAGATATCTTGTGTGTAAAACACAAAAAACTGCTACTATTATTCAGACGTCTTATAAAATTCAAATGTGAGACCTCACAGCTTCCCCATACAAAAAAAGACGTCATATACAAAACGTCTGTAGAAAATAAGGTCTGTGCCTATAAATTCTCTAATATTATCATATTCCCACTCTGCCATAACCAGATTTGCATAGCTGTTGGCACAACTGGTTCCCATCGCCACACCTTTCCGCTGCCAATAGTATGCTCCTTCAAATACAAACACGTTGTGATCTAAGATGACGTCCAGCAGATAGCAAATAAGATCTACATGTTTCTCATCAAAGGTACCATCCCTTATCAGATATCTCTTAATCATACCGATGCCTTCATTATTCGGAATACAAGTAAAAAGAGCTTCCACATCCATTGATACCAAAATGTTAGCTGGACGGAAAAACTGTCCAAATTCCATGTATAAATCGTATAAAAACTGCTGAGTATCTTTCAAAACTATACAATACTTATCAAGGACTGTTCTTAATTGTTTATCTACATATATAGATAAAGGCTCAGTAAGCCATCCAGAACCAGATACTATTGGCCTAAAACTAGGAACCATCAGATTTTTATGAATCTTAGGTAAGCCATACAGCTTTGGTATAAGAGGGAATTCTACATTAAAATAATCATATAGCTCACGTGTAATGAGTCCCATACAAAGACACTCATATAATCCCATAAAGACATCTTGTTGCATTTTTCAATAGTGCATAGTTCAACAGATTTGTACGTCAAGGAATCATCTAGCATACTGAGCATTGATTGTACATAATAATCATTATTCAATACTACAACTGGCCCACCCTTATCGGCAGGTCTAACAATAATACTCTCATTATTTTGTAAAGTTCTGAGTGCTAATCGTTCACCCTGACTCAAATTATCATACATAACCTGTTTACATGAATTAAAATAACTGTACAAATCATTTTCACAGGCTTTCACAAACACATCTAAAGTAGACAAAAAATTAGGCATAAAACTACTAGGTTTACTAAAAATATTTCTATGAGAAGTGCTCATATTACCAAACGTCATACGTAAAGCAATATTCCTCGCAAACAGTCTAAATTGCAGTAAAGTCTCATCAACATTAGCTGTAATGGAGGGCATATAGCCCAAACCTTTAGTTAGTAAAGAGATCTCAGAAGCAGTCAAGGAACAGTCAGACAGATTCCACAATAACCATTTTGTGCAGTCGCCCACATCTTCTTCAACGTGTGTCCATTGTGGTGCGATATATCTTTCTGCTTCTGACCTGTGCGTATATTGTCTCTGTCATGCACAGATTTGCTCCTTACACAAAAAGGAAGCGGTAAAGCTGGTTCGCCTGTATTAAAAATATTTAATTGTTCTTTCCTCCTTACCACTGGTTCATTCTCTACAGCTGTATCAGCAAAGCAGAGACTGAGTTCTGACTACTTGAGTTCAACTTTTGGCTCTGGTGCTTGATGCTGCAGGCTGCAAGGGCAGCCATGCATATTATGGGGAGGGGAGATGGTGGTTTTCACCCAGCCTGTGCTGCGGCTCCAAGGACAAGGCACTGCTACAGAGGCATTTGTCATGTGGGGGGTGGACACAGCCACTCAAACTGGTGATGGCAGCCGCTGTTGTCACACATCAGGTATCATGTATGCACGGTTGAGGGGGTGTAGACAGCTCCTGCAGTAGTGTGATTGCTCACATCACCACTGGGGGGGGCCTGGACTACTGGGATTGCTGCAAGAGTACAAAGCACCCTCATAGCTGCCTACATGACAGACACTTGATGGGAAACAAGTAAAGTGGGAAAAAAAGATGCAATAAAAAAAAAATCCAGTTTCATAACTACTTCCAGACTCATTCTGCATACCCTGCTGCTTGTGTCTGAAAGCAGCATGTCTACACATTTTGTAAACAGCACAGTGACACACCCCATTATATTACAGTTGCACAGTGCCATTAACTGTATCTTTACATCTTACTTTAATAAGCTGGACGAGGTTAACTAGGCACAATCATAGGTTCATACTACACTAATGAGCATCAGGGCCTTTGTGAGCCTAGTCATGAATCCATCCCAGCTATGTATTTATGCATCACTGGCATTTATTGGGAGGAAGCACGTTAGGAAGGTTTTAGAGGCTATGGGGGGGATACGTTAGACAGTAATGCCCAAACTATCAGAGACATGGGGGCCAGACTCAGGGTGAATTTCTGATTTCCTGTACACTGGTCAAGGTTATGCTTAAAACAGGGTTATGGGTGGACTCTGCTTCACATGGATGGGAACCTGTTCCAGAGCATGGAGATCCCTCTGTGGCACACATCTGTCTTGCTAACATGTCTTATTTACGTCACAAGCAAAATTTAAATCTTTCAGTCTAGTGGTTCTGATGCTGTTTGTTTTGCAGTTGTTTAAAACAGACAATGGATATCACAGTATTATGGTGACTATATAAACAAAAGAATCTAGCTACTGAGTATCTATACATTAAGTAAATCTGTCTTGTAAGTTATCTTTTTTTGTTGTTTTAACTGTAAGCAAATTATTTTTGTTCCTTAGCTAAATCAGCATTGTTAAAATGAGATAGTATTCCCCAGCAGAAAGTACACAGCTACAGTGGGAGTGCGGCTTGTACTTTACAAGCCAGGGTGTCCAGTTTAAACTGATTTGTTATGGATGATCTACTTACTGGTTGGATTGAGACTGGTGCCTTAATTCTGTATACTGAGGTGTGTTTTAGCTATTGTTGGCTACTGTGGTTTGTCTACATTAGGAGAACTTCCCAGTTATATCTTTAAACAAATAATTCAGCTGCTAAGTATCACTACACCAGACAAGTGAAGCTGTGCTTTCCACAACCTTCACTTTTTCTATTGTCGTTTTAAACAGCCAGTGTCTCTATTTCCTCCCCTTATGGTAATATGACTACCAAAGCTCCCACAACTCACTGCTATCATTAGTTGTATAAGCTATTTAAATATTTCTTTCCACCCATTTTTTCCTCACAGATACAAGTAAGTGCCCTCCCATCCAAACAGTATTGCTCAAATGACCCACCCCCCTTGTTTTAAATTCTCTCTGGTGCATTTTAAACTGTCATTGCTGTAGACTTAAAGTACCTTATTTGGCCTTGCCGTTAATTTGCCTTATCAGCAGTAACTAGCTAGCTGTTTTAAGTTATTGGGATAGCGCTGCACTTGATACACTTTTTCGGTGTTTTTACATTAAGAGGACTGACTTTTATCACCTAGTGGCAGCAGATGGTAACCTGGTCTACCCCAAGCTGTGAAACGCACAGAAGGGCTCAGTGTGTAGTCATTTAACGCCCATAGGGCTTATTAGTCATTATTCTGTGTTTTAACTGCTTGTATAAAATTGGCACATTTGTGAAGACCTGCTCTTCATGAAGTGGTGATGTTTAGCAGTGTCCTGTATAATAACAGACACCTAGAAGGTAAAACATTCATATACAATTACCATTCAAACTATACCCAATAACGCTGTGACTGTTCGGAAACACAGAGCAATGAGTGTCCTCTAAATTTAGTATTACATTGCCTAGTCTAATCTCTAGTCCCAAAAGAACACTTACTTTACCTCTTTTAACCCCGTCATGCACCACAATCTTGTAGCTCACCTAATAAAGGACCGGACATTATGGATATGCTCCTTCCCAATTTCTCTGCAGCCAGTTTTGGTGGACATGGGTATTTTGAAACAATGCAGTAAATGTCTCATATTTCCTGACAGCCATTTAATGTTTAAAGAAACAAAGTACAGTTGTGTACACTTACCATAAATGTAATTGTTTGAGTGTATTCACTGTTGTAGTCATTACATTTAGGTAATCTACTGGCAGGTTGCCCTCAGTCAGCCTGAATATCAAAGTCTTGGGTCCTGTGTCGGTTGCTGTCTCCTCTTCCATGACGTCAGGTCGTCAGGGGTATAAAACATGCAGCCGACGCCATTTTATTCAGTTTTTCTTGCCCCAGATGTCAGGTGCCCCCCCAAATGGGAAGCAAAAATATGTATATATAAATAAACAACAATATATATGTAAATGCACTTTTAGCAACATAATTTTTACCTTCATCTAAAAGCAAATACACCACAGAGGCTTTAGAATATAGTGAAGGAAAGAGAAGTTCTAGAGAAAAAAGGGGGATGGCGGGTGGGTAACCCGGACTGTAACAGTGAATACAATCGAACATCTACATTTATGGTAAGTGTACACAACTGTACTATGTTCTTCGTGTTTCACTGTTGCAGTCATTACATTTGGGTAGAATCCCAAAGCTATGGATGGGAGGATGAAACTAAATAGCATTAGGAGCGGCTATAAGGCCCTGCAGAACTGCAGTGGCAAAGCCTGCCCTGGACTTAGAGAAGAGAGGCAAATTATAAAGCTTTGTAAATGTATGAACAGAGCTCCAAGTAGCAGCTTCTAGAATGTCTTTCATTGGAACTCCTCTGAGAAAGGCTGCTGAGGTAGAGGCAGCCCTGGTGGAATGTGACCTGATTCCCTTGGGCACTGGTTTACCATGATGCAAGTAGCAAAAACGAATGCAGTGGCTTATCCACTTAGAAATAGTCTGCTTTGATATAGCCTTTTCCTCTGATCCTGCAGCAAATGCCACCAGTAGTTGCTCAGACTTTCTTAGAGATTTGGTCCTGTTTAAGTAGAATCTTAGTTGTCTGTGTACGTCCAATGAATGCAGAATCCGCTCCCGCTTGTTCTGCGGATTTGGGTAAAATGTTGGCAGGTGAATAGTTTGGTTAAGAGCCACACTGGATACCACCTTAGGCATAAAGGAAGGATTGGTCCTGAGGGACACCCTGTCCGGGTAAAATGTAATAAAAGGCTCCACAGCCATGAGGGCCTGTAGTTCTGAAACCCTTCTTTGTGAAGTGATTGCCAAAAGGAAAGCTGTTTTCCAAGATAAAAACTTTATATCCGCAGTAGCTGCTGGTTCAAAAGGAGGCAGGGTGAGTTTTTCCAGCACAAATTTGAGGTTCCATGCAGGAGTTGGTGATCTTCTGGGAGGCCTTAAATTTTTGGCCCCTCTAAGATACTGTTTTAGCAGAGGATGAGAAAAGATGGCAGGCTCCGTGTTGTAATGAGCCGAGATGGCAGAGGCATGGATTTTTACTGAAGAAAAAGATAGGCCCTTGTCAAGCATCTCAGTCAAGTATTGTAAAATCTGAGGAATATTTGGTTTTGCTGTGTCTGTTCCTTGAGCTTGATTCCAGGCACAAAATCTCTTCCATTTATCAGCATAAGATTTTCTAGTACTAGGCCTTCTGGCTTCCAAAATGACATCCTTCACAGATTTACTGAGAGGTGTTGTTTGAATAATTACATGATCAGCCATGCTGCCAGGTTCAGAGTTTGGAGCTGAGTGTGCAGAATTTGATTGCTCTGCTGAGACAGTAGATGAGGTATTTGAGGCAAGTACCAAGGAGGGAGTTGAGACATATTCCTTAGAATTGGGTACCAATGCTGGCGAGGCCAGTCTGGGGCAATTAGGATCATTTTTGTTTTTTCCTGTCTGACCTTTAGTAAGACCTTGGGAAGAAGAGGCAGAGGAGGAAAGGCGTAGACTGACAGGTTTTTCCAACTGAAGGATAGGGCATCCACTTTCCATGCTTGTCTGTGATAAGTCCTTGTGCAGAATTTGTCCAGTTGATAATTTTGGGGAAAGGCAAATAGATCTATGTCTGGACTCCCCCATTTCTGTGTTATCATGCTGAAGACTTGTGGATCCAGTTTCCACTCGTGAGGGTCCATAAGATTTCTACTTAGGTCGTCTGCCAGAGTATTTTGTTTTCCTGGCAGGAATTGAGCTTAAGATGTACTTGGTAAGTCAAGGCTGTGTCCCACAATGCCATGGCTAGGCTGCAAAGGGGGTAGGAATGTGTACCCCCCTGCTTGTTTATGTACCACATAACTGTGGTGTTGTCTGTCTTTATCAGTAGTTGTCCTGGATGAAGTAAGTCCTTGAAGGCTGTCAGGGCATTCTGACCAGCTAGCATCTCTTTCTGGTTGATATGCAGATGCATTTGTTTTGGGCTCCATATGCCCTGAATGCATCCCCCCGCCAGGTGGGCCCCCCAAGCATAGTCTGATGCATCTGTAGTTAGGGTTTGGGTGGCAGGGGGTAGAGTGAAAGACCATCCCTTGTTCTGGTGACATGTCTCTGCCCAACAAAGAAACTCCTATTGTAGGCAGGGAATGAGAAGAATCATTGTTTCCAGACTGACAATGTTGACTCCATAAACCTTTTAGGTACCACTGAAGTTTCCTCATATGCAGTCTTGCATATGAAATTAGTAGAATGCAGGATGCCATGAACCCCAAAGCCTGCAGAATTTGTCTTGCAGATAACTGGGGTTTTGTTGCCATCTGTTTGAAATATATAGTCAGTTGCCTTTGTTTGTCTGGCGTAAGGCAAGCCATCTGGGCAGATGTATTCAAGCTTGCACCCAGGAATGTATTTTTTTGAGAGGGTACCAATTGTGATTTTTTTTCGTTTACTGTGTACCCTAGGCATGTTAGAAGCCTTTTTACAAATGCCAAATGTTGAAGAAGAATGTCCTTGTTTTCTGCTTGAATGAGACAGTCGTCCAAGTAAGGATAGATTTGTATGCTTCTTTGTCTGCAAAATGCAATTACTGGTGCCAGGCACTTTGTAAAGACCCTGGGTGCAGTAGATAAGCCAAAGGGCAGTGCAGAGAATTGGTAATGCATAAAACCTGCCTTGAAGCGGAGGTATCTTCTGCACGATTCCCTTACTGGGATATGCAGGTATGCCTATTTTAAGTCTAGAGTCACTAACCAAGCATTCTTGCCCAGCATGGGCAGTAGCTGTTGTAAAGTCAGCATTTTGAATTTTGGGATGTCCAAGAACATGTTCAAAATCGATAAGTCCAGTACTGGATGCCAGGCATTGTCTTTTCTGGGTACCAGGAACAGTCTTGAATAAAACCCTTGTCCTTTTTCCTGTTCTGATACTGGTTGAATAGCCCCCATGTCCATGAGGGACGTAACTTGTTTCTGAGCCTCTGCCCATTGATTTTGTGGCAGATCTGGCCAACCGTTTGGAATTGGCAAAGTATGGAAATGAAATCTGTACCCCTGGGATACTATGTTTAATACCCACTTGTCCTGGGTAATTAACTGCCAATTTTGAGCATGAAGTGATAATTTTCCCCCAAGGGGGCTGCCAAAAGATAAGTGCTTGGTGATGGTAGAGGGAAGTCATTGAGACTGCTTACTGTAGGCTTGTGCTTTTTTACCTCCAGATTTGGAGGTAGAGGTACCCCATTGCTTTGACCTGTAAGAATCCTGTGATTGGTATCTAGAGCCTTTTGAGCATTTGGATTTGCCTTGTGAGGCTATGTTGGACACAGGAAAGGACCAATTTTTAGTAGGCCAGTGCCTACTGAATCTGGGTGGCTGCACTTGTAAGAAATCTTTAACAGTTTGCATAGATTTAGCTTTGTCTTCCATTTTCTTTAAAACCTCTTCTGCCTTATTACCAAACAAAGTATCATGCTGTAAAGGTGCATCCAACAATTTAGCCTTAACATGATCAGGCAGATTTTGCTCCTTGAGCCAGGCATGCCTTCTAATCACAGATCCAGTAACCGCGGCCCTGCAAGAGGCCTCCAAGGAATTCAAAACCACATTGCAAAGTATGCTTTCCAACTGGTTCTGCTGCATGCAATAATTCCTGTAATTCTTTATTTTCCACACAATCAGAAATCAACATAATTTTCTGTTTCAATAAGCCCATAACATGCTGTTGATATTTAAGCATATGAAACTGGCAGTTTAAGGCCCTAATTGCCAAGGTTGCAGACGTATAAACCTTCTTTCCCCATCTGTCCAGCACCCTGGAATCTCTATCAGACGGGGTAGGATTTTTGACTGTAGATGCCTTTACACCTTTAGGACCCTGTGAGATAGTTTCAGGATCAGCAGCAGAGTTTTTGAATAAAAATTTGTGGGAGTCAGGATCCCTGTAATATCTGTCTGGCTTACTAGGAGCCGGAGGTACGGAATCAGGAGCCACGCTTGATTCCGAAAACGCATCATCAGCAATGTCTAATACAGGAGGTATAGCCAAAGGCCTATGCTGAGGAAGAAGAAGGAAATCTCTAAGCCTCTTTTTTGATTCAGAAAAATCCTGACTCTCCCAATGAAAATGTTCCCTTAAAGTATGCAAGGTTTCTCCAAAAGAATAATCCTCAGGAGGATATGCAGATGGGATGGAATCTTCTGCATTTGAATCTTCATAGGGTGGTATAGAAAATTCCTGATCAGAAGAGGAATCAGAAGAAATAGAAACCTGATCTGAAGATTCATAATCAGTGTCTTGCCTAGGACTCTTAGCAGGAGGGAGGGGGTTGGGAACCCCTGATCAAGGTAATTAAGTCGTCAGCCATTTTGATCATCTGTTTTTTAGGCAGAGGGACCTGAGCACGTGGCTCATGTGTCGGTTTTTTAGACTTAGAAGTTGTTTTTGAAGCTGGTGTTGGTTTTATATAGAAATGTTGAGAACTGAAAACACCCTCAGAAGCCGGTGCCTGCTCAGCGGCTCCGGACCCATCTGAGGGAGAGACATCCGCGAGTACAATACTCTGAGAATCTCATGGCATATCGGAGTTTGCATGGGTCTCGGTAGAGGCCTGCGACTCAAAAGTAGCGGATATCAGGGGCTGCAAAAGCGCCTCACTGAGTACCGGCGAACTGGCGACTGGCTTAGGAGAAGCTTCGTCGTCAGTTTTGGACCTCGACGGTCTGTCTCTGTCTTTTTCTTTGCGTTTTTTGTGAACTCCGGTAGTCGGATTGCTATCCAATGACATTTCAGGGTAATTAAATCTGAATCCAAAATATTATGAAGCAAAAATATACTGATGCTTAACAGTGCGTTGGTTAAATCTAGCACAAAACCGACAGCAAGGCACGTTATGATCTGGGTCTAGGCAAGGAATACAGTACAAATGAAAATCCTTATGAGGTATTTGCTTCCCACAAGTAATGCAATTATTAACTTTTACTGACATCGGAAAGGAGCAATAAAAAGTTTCCCCAACGGGGTACTTAGCTTTAATTCAAGACTTTGGTTCTGAAACTCAAATGCAAAAATTTCAGGAGTCGGCCGACCGGCACTTGCGAACTGCTTCTGCTGCGGGCACCGCGTGGCAAGAAAGACTGCATAAAATGGCATTGGCTGCATGTTTTATACCCCTGATGACCTGATGTCATGGAAGAGGAGACAGCAACCAACGCAGGACCCAAGACTTTGATATTCAGGCCGACTGAGGGCAACCTGCCAGCAGATTACCCAAATGTAATGACTGCAACAGTGAAACACGAAGAACATCATGCAAGAGATGTATATGCACAAAGTTACTGGAGGCAAAGTTCAAGTACATGCACACAGAATAAAAATTCAGTGGTCAGATATACACACACTACACCCACTACATATAGACCAACTTATGCCGAGGCACTTAAATGCAATCTTACAAACCCCAAAGACCTCCTAGACACTCCACCTGTAAACATTATCCTCAGCAAAACAAAAAAAAAAAAAACACTTAACAAAAGCAACACTTAACAGCACACATATAGCCACACCTAGTGAAGCTTCAACCAAAAGTTCCATAATAAAAGTCAATACTCTACCGGGAAGTCTTGTCATAAGGGACTCCATTATGAAACATAATGATGTCCCAATTACCAAGCTGGACAAAGAGAAAATAATGATTAGTTGCTTATCAAGAGCAAAGATCTGCCAAACTACGTACATACTAAAATCAGTGCACCGCACCACAGGTACCAACATGACTTTGTCATAGTGCATGTAGGTGTAAATGACAATACATGTACCTTCCTAGACTATATGAAGAGAGACACATTAGGGAGCTCTCAAACTGTGTGCCACAGGCTGGTATGTGCCCAGTACTGAGTAGCGTTCTACCTTCACCCTAGAAGATGCCACAATATGAACAAAAGATGACTGACTTTAATAATTAGCTTAGTTCCTGATGTCATTGTCAAGAGATATAATACTTGTCTGCGTGGCAGGATATGGTTAAGAAACCACTTTGCAAACGATGGTCTGCACCTATTCCCTCTAGGCTTTCAAATGATGGTCTGCACCTATTTCCTCTAAGCTTTCAAACGATGGTCTGCACCTTTTCCCTCTAGGCTTTCAAACAATGGTCTGCACCTATTCCCTCTAGGCTTTCAAACGATGGTCTGCACCTATTCCCTCTAGGCTTTCAAACGATGGTCTGCACCTATTCCCTCTAGGCTTTCAAACGATGGTCTGCACCTATTCCCTCTAGGCTTTCAAACGATGGTCTGCACCTATTCCCTCTAGGCTTTCAAATGATGGTCTGCACCTATTCCCTCCAGGGTTTCAAATGATGGTCTGCACCTATTCCCTCTAGGCTTTCAAACAATGGTCTGCACCTATTCCCTCTAGGGTTTCAAATGTCGGCCAAAACATTGCCCTCTCCATACAGCCTTTTTTATGCAATGCCAAATGGATAAACCTTCCAACACAGCAAAATCAACCCATGGGAATCAAAAGGTTTTGCTGCTTAATGCCAGTAATTTAAACAAGAAGTTCTCCTCACCTTAGAGAACACTGACATTTGTGCAGTCACTAAGACATTGTTTAAAGCCGGGGAGAGCACACCTGCAGTGTAAGGCTATGATGCAAACTGCACAGACAGGGACTGAAGGTGGAGGTGTCTCGATCTACATCAGTAATAAGCATACCTCTAAGTTGGTTAAACAGGGCGATGTGCCACAGTCTCTCCATGTACAGATTACCAGAGATAAAGTCCCATACCATATCAGAGCAAGCTATAGGTCACCCTCTATGACCCATGAAATCTGTAGCTCATCCTCAGACCTACTGTAGACACTCACCATCCAACCGAACACCATATTCATGGGGCACTTTAATTACCCCTCTATAAACTGGGAATCCTACATGACCCCAAATTTGTAGGCATAGAGATTCCTGGACTTTTCAAACACAAACACCCTAGATGCACAGAAATACTGGACCCATTACTCACAGATATGGGAGAATGCTGCACCCCACAGTGTCATGTCCTCTCTGGAAAGGTCAGGTCGTTACCTCTTAACCTGGAATCATAAAAAATCTGGACAAAAGCCCATGAAAAATAGGTACAAATGGCCAAAAATCTGTATGTTGTTTAAGATAAAATTTGTATATATAATTATGTAACCCCACCCACTCCAATGAAGTTGTGGGATATCAACGTTTAAACACAAACTGAAGAACATGCAAAATATGATTATGAAACATAAAATCAACAGAACAATAGAGTTTTATTTACATTAATATGTGAACTTGTATCAAACTTTGAACTTATACAAAACCAAAATACAATTTTCTTTTACAAAAATAAAATTAACTGCTTCAGCTTTCTACATTAATATTAAATAACACAAAATATAACCAGAATAAAACTGTTTTATTTAATTAACATCTGAACTTGTTTATACTGACTTCTAGCACACACACACTGTTTACTGCCTCTGATGACTGTAGTAGTCAAAGTGATTAACAGACAAAGCTCACAGCTGAGACAGTCGTAGTCAAAGTAGGAGAAGTCGCTGACCCAAGTACATAGAGTTTAAGCCTTCCTGGGTCCAGCAAAATGTCACAGTAGATATAATGGAGAATTTCTAACAAAAGCAAGGAGGAAGGGTAGGGGATCCCCAAAAGGGGAGGGAGTCAACAAGACATATTACTTTTTCACATGCTTTATGCTAATATCACTAAATTAAAAAAAAAAGCGGAGATGATAGAAACAACCACCAAGTCTCTTCTACTGCAGTTCCAAAGGAGATAACTTATGTTTGCAATACAGCCATATGAAATAACCCCTAAAGATTTACCGCTGCAGTAAATGGGATCAAAGTAGGAGGATTCAGGCATTGTATTGCTAAACTGTAAACATAAACCCCAAAATAAAACATACATACCTCTCAACCTGGAAACATCAAAAATCTGGACAAAGGCCCATGAAAAATGGGTACAAATCTGTATGCTGATAACATCAAATTTACATACATAATTATGTAACCCCACCCACTTTAATGGAATTGTGGGATACCAATTTTCAAATGTAAACTGAAGAACAGACAACCAAAATATGGCCCCAGCCCGGACCCTGTAGTAAATTATTTTTTTTTCTTGAAATGTGTAGCAATAATGTTTAGTGGGAAAGGAGAAGATGAACCTTAGGATTTTGTTTTTGGTGACTTGCAGTATGTGGGTTTTGTGGTAAAAGTAGGGCATTTAATGGTATGCAATATTCTAATCTTAGCAAAACTATATTATAGTTTGCTAGGACCTCCAAAAGTCATTCTCCAATGCCTACTGATCAGTGGCGTAGCTTGAGTTTGCACATCCGTTAAGTAAACACGCCGATAAGAAGTAAATCTAAATGCACACACAATAAAGTTCACATAAACATGAAAGCACAGTTTCTCCTGCCTGCAAGTAAAAATGTGGATACAAGTTCAACAAGTTCACATAACACACGTAAAATGCTGATAAGACGTAAATGCACATACAGTAAAGTTGAAGTTCACATAACACACACACATTCCCCTGCCTGCAAATAAAATGCTGATAAGAAGTAAATAAATGCACACACAGTAAAGTTCACATAACACTCACCCAATAAGATTCTGCTGCCTGCAAGTAAAAATGCTAATAGGAATTAACTGTAAATGCACATACAGTAAAGTTCACATAACACACACACACACATTCTGCCTGCCTGCAAGTAAAATGCTGATAAGAAGTAAATGCACACACAGTAAAGTTCATATAAACAAAATGAAAGCACAGTTTCTCCTGCCTGCAAGTAAAAATGCTGATAGAAAATACAACTGCAGCCAGTAAAGTTTACAAAACACCCACCCAATGCCAGTAAATGAAAGCACAGTTTCTCCTGCAGCTGGCCATTAAGTAAACATGCCGATAAGAAGTGAATCTAAATGCACACACAATAAAATTCACATAAACATGAAAGCACAGTTTCTCCTGCCTGTAAGAAAAAATGTTGATAAGACAACTGCAGCCAGTAAATGAAAGCACAGTTTCTCCTGCAGCTAGCCGTTAAGTATAAATGCTGCGCCACGCACACACAGAGTAAAGTAATCTAAACTGCAGCCTGTAAATGAAAGCACAGTTTCTCCTGCAGCTAGCCGTTAAGTAAAAATGCTGCACTGTGCAGGCAAAGAGTAAAGTAATCTAATAAAGTACAGTTTCTCCTGCAGCTGGCCGTTAAGTAAAAATGCCACGCACATGAAAGCACAGTTTCTCCTGCAGCTGGCCATTAAGTAAAAATGATGCGCACATGAAAGCACGGTTTCTCCTGGAGCCGGTAGTTAAGTAAACACACACATAGTAATGTGATCATATAAACAAAGTGAACGCACACAGTTCATCCTACCTGGCTGCAAGTAACAGTAATCACATAAACAACAGTTTATATCTGCAATCTCATCCCATTCCTCTTGAACAAGACCAGAGAAGGTGCTCTGCCTCACATGTACCGGGATTTTGTTCCACTCCACAGCATAGTCTGGGTGATGAATCTCTCCCCCTCCAGCACGCCCCTATTTATACGTGTCCAAAGTTTTAAGTCTCCCGCCTTTGTGGTTCTGAGGATATGTCAGGCACAGGTCACCTCTGAGCAGCGGTATGAGACTGAATAGAGCTGAGATCCTTTGGTGAGGAACTTTAGCCTTGTTTTTCCCCCCCCCATACATATATATTTTTTTTGGTTAACTTCAGGGCCATGGCTCTGGCACCAGTTATCCATTTCTGTGAGGCCCTTCTGTGGGACACCACTTGTGACAGGCTTTGAGTCTGATATGACAAAGCCAAACTGAGTTGGATCCAAAGTCTGCAAGTTCATTGAGTTCATGTTCACCTCATTGAGTTTCTTCTTTGTTTTTTACCTGGAGAGCTGAGCTGAGCCAGGGAAAATCTGCAGCAGTTAAATAAGTCTGTCTTGCATTTTTTAAAGCCTGGAGGAGGACCTGGACAGCTGCGAGGTATGTGGGGGGTTTCACTGTTCCTTATACAATAATTAGTATTCCCAACCGTGTACGCTGATTGGACAAACCAGTCAGAATACTCACTGTAAATCGAACGTTCCACGCAGAAACAAGTCCAGTTAGTTTTCTCCAGGCCACTTGGAGGAGAATTTAAAATGTTAAATAAATAAAATGCTTTCACCAGTAAACTGCTGCATGGAGCGGAATGAAATGTACTAAAATAAAACTTAATGCTGGTAATGTTGTCAGCGCCACGATAAATAGCCAAGTGGCATATTAAATTAGTTAATTCCTCACTATGCTAGACAACTCATCTAATTTTTGAATGTGAGGTAAACGTTTACTCATTTTCTGAAAGGCTTCTCAAACCACGTAGGCTTCATACACAAAAAAGGCAAAGACAGTCATGTGATGGGCAGCCACTCTGAATGCCAAGTACATGCCTTTAATGCCCCAATCTATCAGAAGCAGGCGACAAGACTTTTTCTCATTAAATTATGTCATTATATAATATCAGGAATCCACGACTGGGTTTGGGTAACAATACACCTAAACTAAAGATTTAAATGTCTTCTAAATAAAACAGTAATAAACAGGGAATACTGGGTCGAGTGAGTGACTGAAAGTAATACTCTTCTTTGCACTAAATTTTCCTTCACTGGTGGCACTAAAACTGTGTTCTGCAAAATTTATGTACCCGGTAACATCTGAAACAGAGTTAATTCCACTTGAGCAGCATTGGAAGAGCCGAGCTGGGGAAGAAAGCTGTGCTGTGCACACACAACAGGCCAGTCTACAGAAGCTGACGTCATCGCGCACACCCTGCACGTGATGACGTCAGAAGGAAAGAAAAAAAAGAGAGAATTCAGAAATTAAAGGGGCCACGTGGGAATTCATGGCACCCCAATATTTTGCCCTCAAAACCGATATTTACTGAGGAATTTGGTATGGTTCAGAGGTCTGAAAACATACATCACTCTAGACAACAACACTTGGGAAAATGTACTAAGTGAATAGTCATTAAAATGCAAACGTACACTAATTGTTTACACTGGGCAGACCTGTATGCTGCTTGATTTGATAGAAATGAGAATTGCACAGTGCTTAAAATATAGCTCATGACTTGCCAAGAAGTGCCATATAGACTGCTCAGGTGACAGCAGCTCAGATATATAAATGGACAATAACAAGGACCATACATACAGAGGAATGTACATTTAGCAGAGGAAAAGCAAGTGAACTCCTAGAAACATTGTTTACAATTAAAGATGCCAATCTCGCATCATTGGTTGACTACAAAAGGCAGACAACACGGTTGCCTCCTCCACATAAAAAGTGTCTCAAGATGCACAGGAAGACACTGATTCAAAACACAAAGCACTTAAGTGGGCATGTCTCCACACTGATCAACATAAGAAGCTTTCATGTAAAAGGCACTGAGCCTGACTGCTGCATCATATAAAAGCATGATTATTGCAAACCTCAAATCCCCATCCAGATACTACTGCAACCTAGAAAATGTACATAAAAGGCTGTGATGGTGGTTATTTTCCAAGCAAAACAGGACAAAATCTATTTGCACATATAAGTAAGCAAAAGCCCAGGCAGAATGCTCAAGTGAACAAGACGTCTTCATTAATCCACAGCATTTAGGTATTAATAGGTAGTTGCTCCCTAACAAAAAGAAAATCGACAATCTCCGGCAATCAGACTGAAGGTTACTAAAGGAAGATACTTCACAAAAAGATGAGGAACCTAGTAAGGTAGCAAAAGCAAGCCTTTCCCCACTTGTAAAGGTGTGACAGACTGAGAAGGCCTGGAGAATTTCAGGCCCACGGAGACAGAAGAGTAATAAAGTGATTTCACATTACCCACTGTGTCACCCATTTCATTGCATCATTTGTGGAGACAAGTCTTTTCTCAAGCGCATACACTTCTGTATCCTTTAGCTATTAAAAGATATGGGGTCCTTCAGGGAATAGGTTCTTCAATTATACTAGAATGGGGCTGAGCATTGTTACTTCCATTGCCCACAAAGACTGTCTGGCAAAACACGCAACTCTTTTTTTTCTTTTGGAGATACCCTTACTCCCCCCTCCTGCAATCCACCATTGCCACCAACCTTCCTACGGTCCTTACCCTCTCCTGTGTCTCTGCTTATTCCTGCGCTGCAATACTACGTCACCTGACTCCCCTCATTTGCAGCTCTAAACTGCAATACTATTTAAAGTTTTACACTAAATGAAAAGGATTGAGAAAATGTTGGTTAGACCGTTACCCCATTACATTTTTTTTTATTCTTACCTGGAGAAGAAGCCAGAGGAAGTCAAGCCACTGGAGAGTAATTTTCGCATCCTGAGATTCCTGACCCTTCTGACTGCTGTACAGTACTATTCTGATCCTTGGTCTGGGTCTCTGGGATAGGATTTCTGGAGTTGCAGGACTGCAGGCACTTGCTCCTTCTTGGCTTGGCCTCCACAGGCAGAATGCAGAAGTTTAACTTAACTTTACGTAAATTCAATATTAAAAGAAAAAAAAAACAGCTTTACAGCTCCTGTCCTGCTTCTCTGCTCCACTTGCTGCTATAAGCTGTACTGCTGCTGGCTGTACAACAATATGAGTCCCACACTAGTCTATGAATGTAGTAGTTCATAACTTCGTACGGAAAAAAAAGTAAACAAACAGTCCGAGCTGGTCAAGCCTTATGGCTTAAGGCTGGCAGTCTCCCTCACAAAGCTGATGTCATTGTGCATGCCCAGCGTGTGAAGACATCAGCGACAACTTAAAAAAAAAAAAGGGAGTTAAAGGGGCCACTCAGGGATTCGTGGAACCCAATTATTTGGACCTCAAAACTGGTAAATACCGAGGAATTTAGTACGGTTGAGAGGTATGGTCAGATCATAAAGCAATCTCCTTTGAAATAAAAATCAATTCTGCAAGCCCGGTAAACCTTGTAACAGAACTAATCCAAGGCAAACTACCTTTTATTAAATGATAACCTGTCAAAATTCCAAGCCCCTCCAAACCTAGATAACACAGCAGCTTATGTGGAATTTTTCACAGAAACTTTGCACAACCATGTCAATGGCAACACAGAGAATGTTATAATTAGCAGCAAAAAGACCAAAACAAACTAAAAAAAAAAAAACACCCTGGTGGAACCAAAATTAAACAGGTTCTACAACAAAAGAAAAAAAATCATATCTAAAATTAGGTATAGTAACACCTAAAAAGATAAAAACTTTCTCTTCTAACTAGGCAACTAAGGCTAATTAAGTCCAAGAAATCCAATTTTGAGGTAAAGATAGCTTCCCAAGTCAAGGACAACTATACAGCCTTCTTTAGTTATGTCAGGAACCACAGAGGCAATACACAACAGTGTGTCAAACTGGTTATAAATGGAATCATGTTCACAGAGTCGGGAGATATAGCAACTCTACTGGCCAGCAAATTCAGCTCCAACTTAATTCCTGCTCACCTCCAGCCACCTCCCAGGAAATGCCATCTAACATAATGCCTTCAACTATAAACAGGGAGCAGGTCATAGTTGGGCTCTCCAACTCCAAGAACACAGCTTCAGTGCACCCTTATAATATCCCAGGATGCTTCCCAAATAGCCTGAAATATGACATATCGCAGCCTTTGGAAATCACTATTCAGCTATAGCTTCCAGACATGCTTTAAGCCAAGTGAATGGAGGAGTGCAGCAGTTATCCCTCTGCACAAGGGCGGACCATCAACATATACCAAAAACTATAGACCCATTAGTCCGACTAGCCTCACATCCAAAGCCATGGAAAGAATTATCACAGAAATTACTATCAATAATATAGGACACCTTCAGACACTGGACACAACCTAGTTTGGTTTCATCAAAGGCAGGTCATGCCTACTAAACCTAGTGGACTTTGAGAAAATCACCAAGGCAAAGGATGAGGACAAAACTGTGCATACTCCCAAACGTGACTTATTTACTGCATATATCAGCAAGTCAAATGGCATCAAAATACTCAGTATAGGGATCTAAACTTCTGCAACATCCACAGAATGGCTTGGAGGAACAAGTATATTTTGCAAGGAATACTGCTGCTGTGCAACAGACTCCCCATTCAATAAAACAAAGTTCAGCCCTGTCCGTTTTCAAGTGAAACTCAGATCTATGGATGGGAAACAAAAATTTACCCCAGGACTGCCTCTGTAATACTAACGTACAGAGGCAGCTCCTAAATGCTTTATCCCATGCATGGGTCCCCTCAAATTGTCTACAGTATAACCCCAGTTATTCTTATTGGGGGTAATATACAATTATCAACCACGAGATGGCTAAGGCCAATTTATAACCAAATGGGATAGGCTATTTCATTCACAGAAAGGGAAACTGTCTAGGCTTAAAAAGGCCTGCAAGGATAGTGAGCATATTACTTACCTATGAAAACTATACAGCCTACCTTAACCTAAGGCATTTGATACAACACCCCACTTGGCCATTGTTAAACTCTTGGAATTGGGCATAGACCCCTATGTAACATGCTAGATAGCCAGCTTGCCCACAGACAGGACCCAAAGAAGGTAGGATTGGAGAGACCACCTCCATAAAGAGGCCAGACATTAGCAGAGTCCCTCAGTACTCTGCGTTGGGTCCTCTCCTCTTTGGCATCTACTTCTTGGAAGTCAAAGTCATAGGCCTCTGGCTGACCAAGTTTACAGACTATTACTAAAAAGGACCAGTCATAGAATCCTTGCAATATACTAACATCTTACAGGAAGGTCTAACTCAAACAAATTACTGATGCCAAAGCCAGGGTTTAAAACTGAATACCAAGAAATGCATAGTAGTACATTTTGGGAAGTCAGCCACTCTGGAAAACTACTTCACTGATAAAGTTTAGGTGCAGTAGTTAGACATTTGGAGATGCATGAAGATAGTAGGGTCCACTTCAAAAGACTGAATCCCAAAATACTGAACATTCAAAATACTGAACACATTTTTAATGGAGGGGGCATGCCCCCTGCAACCCTTATGTGGGGAGCTGTGCACCCCACACCCCCTAACTATATGTACCAACTCCCAGATCACAAAACAGTGGGGGGGAGAA